>NC_053023.1:589666477-589771656 GCF_003073215.2 Triticum urartu | reverse complement strand
CTGATTTCAAGACACTCGATCCGTCTGACATACTTGAGAGGCTCAACACACATGAGTTTCAACTTTCTGAGAAAAGAGATATCTACGGCCCAAACTATGGGCGAACTCGTGCCTTGAAGGCAAAAGCTGTCTCCTCATCTGAAGAAGAATCTGACTGCAGTTCTGATGATCCTGAAGACATTGGAAGAGAACTTGCAATGCTAGTGAAGAAGTTCCAAAAATTCACTAAGAAGAAAGGCTTCAGGAAATCTTCACGATCAAGCTCAAGGAATGATGAAGCTTCTGCTCATGACTACAAGAAGAAAACATGTCACAAGTGCAAGAAAACTGGACACTTCATCTCTGAGTGTCCACAGTGGGACAATGAGAACAGAAGGAAGAAGAAGAGCAAGGAATATGATTCTGACGACAAGAAGAAGAAGAAATACTCAGAGTCTTCTTCCAAAACTTCATCAAGGTCTTCATCACACAAGAAGAGCTCATCTGGCAAGGCACGTGCGTTTGTTGTAAAGGAGATGGATTCAGAGGAGGAGTCCGCATCTGAGGAGGCAGAGGTGGAGTCTGAGGAGGAGTCTGATTCTGGCATTGCGAGTCTGGCTACAGCATACGTCGCCAAGTCCATCTTCAATACTGAAGACAATGACTGCATCACCGACACCGACGCAAATGACAAGAACGACTCCACTCCTACCTACTGCTTCATGGCACGCGGTGCCAAGGTAAACACACGCACAACTCGCTATGAAAAATCTAGTGACGATGACTCTGAATGTGATTCAAAACCTAGCTACAAAACACTTGCTAAAATTGCAACTGAACAACAGAAAGCTATGGAACATATTCAAAAATTGTTAGACAGAAGCGATGATCTGTTGGGTGCTGAAATGACTCGATCTGAATCCTTAATTGAAGACATAAAAAACCTTCAAGTTAAGTATCAGGAACTTGAAGATCGTCATGATACTCTCTCAACAACTCATGAAAAGCTTTCCTATGATTATCTTCAAAGGAAGCAAGAACTTGAGAAATTGAGGGTGGCTCATGAAGATCTTCAAAAGGAAAACGAGTCACTTCGCGCTGAACAGATCAGTCCCGCTCAGGAAGGATTTGAACCACCATGTCTTAAATGCATTGAGCGTGATAATGCTGCTTCTGTTGCTGAATGTTCCACTGCTACTGCTGGTGCAATATCTTCAACTGTTGAAATGGTAACTAACCCCTCTGCTGAGGATACCACTGCTATTGCTGATGAGAATGCTAGGTTGAAGACATTGCTTGAAACAGGGATGTACAAAAGTCTGAAAGGGCATCAGACATTATGTGATGTCCTTAAGAAGCAGATTCTGAACCGAAACCCTAGGAAAGAGGGTGTTGGGTTCGTGAGGAAAATTAATGCAGATGGGTCTTACTGGAAACCTGAGCAGTACCCCAAAACCACATGGGTTGCTGCAAAGGAATCCTCAGCAGATCCATCCAATCTGTCTGGCTTCACTTGTGCTAACCCAATTATCATTGATGAATCCTTTGATGCAAACTATAAACTGTTTAAGAATCAGAATGATGAAGTGTTTGCCAGGTACATTGGTACTAACTGCAGGAATGGACCGCCTATGAAGAAGATCTGGGTTCCGAAAACATGTCTGGAAAATCTTCCTGTGAATGTCTTCATGACACCTCACTTGAAGAAGACAAACCTCAGACCAAAGGCTTCATATGGTCCAAATGCTTCATACAAACAGGGGACTCACCTGAGTCGCACTAACGCAAATGTTTTGCAGGGGAACCATACTCAGGCATATAAATATGAGAGTGGTTCATCGAACCGTCATGTTCATATGACCAAAAATTATTCTGCTTATTCCTATGAGTATTATTGTCCACCTGCTAGACTGTTTGCTAAGGTTTCAAAGCCAAAGTTCTCAGATGCTGCACTTAGACTTATAGCTTCTAAGCCACCCTTGAAGATGTGGGTGGTTAAGAAAGTTTAACTCTCCTTTGCAGGGAAAGGTCTCCAGCACAAAAACAAAACCTTCTGATGCTATTGCTGGGGACCATAAAAATCTTGTGGGGCGCAAGATAAAATGCCCAAATGGCATCATTATGTACTTCGTTCCTGAATCGCATGCTACTCTCCCCATTAGTCCTAATCTGGATCTAAGTTTTCATAACCCACTGGTTCGTCAAATGTTTATGCTTCACAACACTCTTCGTGAAGCCTATCCCCCTAACTGCACTGTAGGGTACGATACCAGCGACTTCAAAGTCTTCAGAATGGATTATTGACAGTGGGTGTACAAATCACATGACTGGCAGAAGAAGCCTTCTTATGGACTCAACTTTACGTCCATCCGACAAGAGCCACATTACATTCGCTGACACTGGTAAAAGTAAGGTATTGGGTCTAGGTAGAGTTGCAATCTCAGAGGATCAACACATGGATAAAGTCATGCTTGTTGAATCCCTTGGCTTCAACTTAATGTCTGTCTCAATGCTTTGCGATTTGAATATGATTGTAATGTTCGGCAAATATCGCTGCCTAGTGCTAATGGAATCTGACAAATCTCTAGTGTTTGAAGGGTATAGGAAAGGTGATTTGTATGTGGTAGATTTCTCAGCAGGACCACAACTTGCAGTATGTCTTCTTGCAAAAGCTTCAGAATGCTGGCTTTGGCATCGAAGGCTTGGGCATGCTGGCATGAGGAACCTCCACACCCTTGCGAAGAAAAAGCACGTCATAGGCATCGAAGGCGTCAAGTTCAAGAAAGATCACTTATGTGGTGCCTGTGAAGCAGGGAAGATGACAAGGGCAAAACATCCTTCGAAGACAATCATGACCACTACTCAACCCTTCGAACTGCTTCACATGGATCTTTTTGGTCCCACTCACTACTCAACTTTTACTACTTATGCATGCCTCTATGGCTTCGTAATTGTTGATGATTATTCTAGATATACTTGGGTGCACATAATCCTTTACAAGACTGAAGTGCAGGATGTCTTCAGACGCTTCGCAAATCGAGCTATGAACAATTTTGGCGCCAAGATAAAGCACATCAGAAGTGACAATGGCACTGAATTCAAGAACACTGGCCTTGATACATATCTGGATACCTTGGGCATCACACATGAATTCTCAGCTCCATACACGCCACAGCAGAATGGCGTCGTCGAACGCAAGAACAGAACACTCATTGAGATGGCCAGAACAATGCTAGATGAATACAAGACTCCAAGAAAATTCTGGACTGAAGCCATTGATACTGCATGCCATACAATCAATCGTGTTTATCTTCACAAGCTTCTGAACAAGACATCCTATGAACTCCTAACTGGCAAGAAGCCAAATGTCAGTTATTTCAGAGTATTTGGCGCAAAATGCTGGATCAAGGACCCACACCACACCTCAAAGTTTGCACCAAAAGCACATGAAGGCTTCATGCTTGGATATGGAAAGGATTCGCACTCCTACAGAGTCTTCAATCTCTTCCACTACAAAGTAGTTGAAACAGTGGATGTGCGATTTGATGAAACCAATGGATCACAAAGAGAGCAATTGCCAAATGTGCTAGATGAAGTTCCAGCAAATGAATCAATCAAGCTTATGGGAACTGAAGAAATTGTACCTTCTGAAGCTCAACCTGAAGAAGAACTTATCATCTCAGCACCTGATCCACATGAAGACAATGCTCAGCCTGAAGATATACCTTCAAATGACCACATAGATCAGCAAGAGCAAAGTCTTCGCCCCACACACCCTCGTGTTGCAAATGAAGTACAAATTGACAAAATACTGGACAGCATCAATGCACCTGGTCCACTCACTCGTTCAAGGGCAACTCAGCTAACAAACTTCTGTGGGCATTTCGCATTCGTCTCAATATCAGAACCCAAGAAAGTTGAAGAAGCCTTCATGGAACCTGAATGGATTCAAGCTATGCAAGAAGAGCTTCAACAGTTTGAGCTGAATAATGTATGGGAACTGGTTAAGCGTCCTGATCCACGGAAGCACAACATAATAGGCACCAAATGGATATACCGCAACAAGCAAGATGAGCATGGTCAAGTTGTCAGAAACAAAGCTCGTCTAGTTGCTCAAGGATATACTCAAGTGGAGGGCATTGACTTCGATGAAACATTTGCTCCTGTGGCAAGGCTTGAAGCTATACGCATACTGCTGGCTTATGCAAATCATCATAACATACTTCTATATCAAATGGATGTGAAAAGTGCCTTTCTCAATGGCAAGATTGAAGAAGAAGTGTATGTTGCACAACCGCCTGGCTTTGAAAATCCAAAACATCCTGACATGGTATACAAGCTCAACAAGGCACTGTATGGCCTCAAACAAGCCCCAAGGGCCTGGTATGACACACTCAAATACTTCCTGAAGAGCAAAGGCTTCATACCTGGTTCCCTGGATCCCACTCTTTTCACGAAGACATATGATGGGTGAACTGTTTGTGTGCCAAATATATGTGGATGACATTATCTTCGGCTGCACCAATCAGAAGTATAGTGAAGAGTTTGGATACATGATGCAAGAGCAATATCAGATGTCCATGATGGGGGAGCTGAAGTTCTTTCTCGGTCTTCAAATACGGCAACAACGCAACGGCATCTTCATATCTCAAGAGAAATATCTTAAAGAGTGCCTGAAGAAGTTCGGTATGCAAGACTGCAAAGGCTTCACAACACCAATGCCAGCCAAGCATCATCTGGGTCCCGACGACAATGGTAAAGAGTTCGATCAAAAGGTATACCGCTCCATGATTGGGTCTTTGCTTTATTTATGTGCATCTAGGCCAGATATCATGCTTAGTGTTTGCATGTGTGCTCGATTTCAAGCGACACCAAAGGAGTCGCATCACTTAGCTGTGAAGCGAATACTTCGATATTTGGCTCACACCCCAACTCTAGGATTATGGTATCCAAAGGGCTCAGAGTTTGATCTGGTTGGATTTTCGGATGCTGATTATGCTGGTGACAAAGTTGATTGCAAATCTACATCAGGCACATGTCATTTTCTGGGACGATCACTTGTGTGTTGGTCTTCAAAGAAGCAGAACTGTGTATCTCTCTCCACTGCTGAATCTGAATACATTGCTGCTGGATCTTGCTGCGCTCAGCTTCTGTGGATGAAGCAAACACTCAAGGATTATGGCATTCATCTGAAGCAAGTGCCACTTTACTGCGACTACGAAAGCGCCATCAAGATGGCCAACAACCCAGTTCAGCACTCGAAGACAAAGCACATTGAAATTCGTCATCACTTTCTCAGAGATCATGTTGTGAAGGAAGACATTGATATCATACACGTCAACACTGAAGAGCAATTGGCAGATATCTTCACAAAGCCCTTGGATGAGAAGAGATTTTGCAAGTTACGGTGTGAGCTAAATATCTTGGAGTCCTCAAATGTCCTGTGATCAGGCACACATCCTAACACTTAAGCATATTGATGACTTAGATGTGCAACACACGAAGTAGCGTATATCTTCAAACAATGAAGACATACATTCTAAGTGTGAATACATTAATGTGGAATTTGACTTCGGAGCGCCACGATAATTGTGCGCCGTGTCTGGGTCTAATACTTCCTATACGGTGGGTAACGCCACCACCAAACGTTCCATTTTGAAGTGTTTCTCTCATGGCGTTACCTCTCAATGTCTTCACAATTGGTTTGGTTTCATTCTCAATATGTCTTCATGATTATCTTCACTGCGTTGATTATATGGATATATATGTACTGATGTTCTGTCCTCTACAGCATTCACTTATAGCTATGTCTTCTTGGTTGAATCTTTTGAACTAAGTGAATGTGATCGGACCCTAACCTCTCTATGCTTTCTATCTCAAACTCTATCTCTCCAAGTCATATGCATTCTGTTGAAACTGTAAAATGTCTTCACTGTGTCCTTGTCAGCTGAAGACATAGTGACAACCATAAAAGTCCGTTTTTAATGCTCATTCCTCCACATAAGATCCGGAGAAGAAGGAACGACCGCCCGACAATTTAGGCATGCGTGGGACATGGAACAAATCCCAATCTTCCTCTAACTGGCCACGCGTGCCTCAAATGCGAACCGCCAGGGGTACCTGCGTAATAGCGCAGTGCCGCCTCTATCCCTATAAATACACGATTCACTGCGGTCATTATCTCCTTCTTCCACCCTCGCACGAACCCTAGCGCCACCGCTAGCACTCAACGACGCCGGTGACGAAGCGCTTCACTGCCGCAACCTCTCCGACGCCGTTTTCACGCCGACAGCGGACATCGCTCTCTCCGCCGTCGCCGTAGGTGTCTTCCGTTGCCAAGTTAGGGCACGGAGGATCGAACTGCTCGACCTCAACTCTCACTTCGTCTAGCAGTTCCAAGTGTGGTAAATAAAACCTCTTTTTACAGCCTCTTTTGATCCTACAGTTCAGTCACTTTCTGCCATAAGAAGTTTCTCTTCACACCAGTTAAATCTCTCGCTGCATCTCATAACATGCCTAGTATATTCACTTGTGCTTCATAAAGTAGTTAGATTCCTCACTTGTACTGATCTATGGGTTCGTACAAATCTGGAACCAACTTCTTATCTATAAGTGAATGTCTTCGCATAATGAGATCAATGTCTTCTAAACCGATTTATCTTCAAAATCTTCTGAGAATGCATATGACCTCTTCCCCTTCCCTCGCACCTTAATGCTGTCACAGGTACATGTCCGTGGGAGAATCCTTTGGTTCTCATAGTCTGCATTCATTTGCAGAGTACTTGCAGCATCACATCAACTCGCCTGAAGCCAGTTCTTGCAAAAGGAAGCCTTTGAAGCCTTTGAACATCTTGAAGCCTTCCAAGTTATTCATGGCTTCAGAAACAGCAGCAAGGAAGGGAGGCAGACAGCGACGTGGTGAAACGTCCAAAGATCTGCCTGATGAATTGGCAGAGATGTACAAAACTGATCCTGAAGAAAGCTATGGTCAGCGCAAGACACGAATCCAATGGATTCGAAGATATTGGGCAGAGCAATGGTTCCACTACCGCTTCGTCACTCAGGAATATGCGGAGAAGTGCGCCATCAAGAGACCGTGGGGAGATGTATTATACAAAAATCTCGTACCCAGGTCCAGAGATGAAGCCATTGCTCAAGGCTTCTATCCATGCATGGTGAGAGGACCACAGCCAGCTGAGGCACATCCATCATCACTTCTCTGGTGCCGCGATGATAATCTCTTCAAGCGCAACTTTCAGTTTGCACAACAGTCAGCGAAGATAAACAAGAAGAAATTTGGGCTTGACTTCAACCCTGGTCCCTCCTCACCAAGGGCAGATGGCACACGCAACGCCGATCCCAATATCATCGGGCCGTATGCCAATCTTGCAGGCCTCATCACTCGCATCCTAGTCCAAGGGACTGCTGTGAATGACCCTCCAGCAGATACTGAGTCAGATGACGCCCCTGCTGCTCCTAAGCCAAAGCAGAAGAAGCCAAAAGCTCCAAAAGCTTCAAAGCCAGCCGCTTCTCCCAAGATCGCAAGAGTGAAGCCTTTAGCAACTGCACCTCCTGAAGCCAGTGTGCAGTCAGAAGGCTTATCACGAGTGTCCAAGCCCCAAGAAGCCAAGAAGCCTCAATCACACACAGGCAAAGAGCTCACAGCTGCTGACATTCTGCGCTGTGAAGCCATTGATCTCTCAAGCGATGAAGATCTTGGAGATGATGCTCTTGAGCAGCTCATCAAGAGCAAGGAGGAGGCTGAAATATTCAACAATCTGCCTCTGTTTGATGTCGCCATCATCCACAACTTCATCGATGAATGGTTTGACACACCAGACATAAGCTTCAATGATCTGCAGCTACCCATAGGCCTCAGCGTTGCCTTTCAAGGTGCAATCGCTTCAGAACTTGCAATAGCCCAGCGAATTGTAGAACTGAAGCAGAAAATTGATCATGAAAAGGCTCAGTTCAAGAAGCACGTGGCCAAGCTCAGTGTGCAAGAAGTGAAGAACTTCAAGATCATGTTGCACGAGCTGAAAGAAAACTTCCTGAAGACGCGTGCCGAAGCTCAAGGCTCGCGAGAACGCATGAAGACTTTGGCTGATCGCTGCGTGCAAGCCTACAATGAGGCAGAAAAGCGCAAGGCACTTGGGCGTCCCGGCATTGACCCCAGGATGGCCGCGAAGAAGAAAAATAAGGCGGTTGTGCCCGAACCTGAAGCGCCAAGGTCAGAACCTGATGCTCCGATTGTCTTCCCCGCTGCAACGACTGGCTCGAAGCCAAAGAGTCGATCAACCGCCTCACAGCACAAGAAGACACGGACTACAGAGGCTAAAGCTAAGAAGAGAAAACATTCTGAAGCCTCTCCTTCTGAACCCATCATCAAGAAGCGCAAGACCAAGAAATCTCGGGCTTCTCCCACAGAGCCCCTGATAGTTGAACCCCTCTGCGTCCGCTATCCTGACACAGATCGTCAGTTGACTATGCATGAACCCAACACTGAAGACATTCCAGCAGACGAACCCTACGCTGCTGAAGACATTGGTCTCCAAGACAATGTGCAAGGTGATGCAGCCCTTCCTCAGCTTGAGACAAGCGAACAGATCAGTATTGGTCGTCCATTGACGCCAATCACACAAAATGCGTCGTGGGCAGATCGCCCACAGGAGGAAGATGAGCCCCAACCCACTGCAACTCCATCAGCGCCTACACTCCATAGGCTTCGCAAAGGGCCAAGGGCTCAGGCTGCTGAAGACATTCCTGCTGCATCAGCCGAAGAGCAAGCAGAAATACCACAAGCTCCAACTCCCCCGCACCAACAAGAAGCAGTTCTCAAGGAGAACGTGCCTAAAGCTGAAAATGTTGAGGCTGCCACAAACAACGCCGAAGCAAGTGTGGAGCCCTCCCCAACAACAGCTTCAGAAGACACCGAAGCTACTGCTCCTGAACATTCTGTGCCTGAGTCTGCTGCCGGACCACAATTCAACTATCATATTGCGCACAGGCCCCAGGTCCAGAAGCCGATCCCACGACTACCAAGGTTCCCAGGTCCTGCATCAGCTCCTGGTTCCTTCAACATCAACGGCTTCAGGGCAGATAACACGTTTTTCAACCGCTCCAAGAACCCTTATTCAAGGGAACGGATTGTATCAGATAGGTTCTGGAGCCATCAACAGCGCAGCTATTATTCATGCATCCTCTACAACCAAGGCCGCATCTTTCCTCACAAGCGCCTTGAGGTTGAAGCTGTTGCAGGTCTGCCTGTCTGGAAGAAGCACTGGATTGCTTCAAGCAAGTGGGTTTGCTGCCATTTATCACTGACGAAGAGCACTGGAACGAAGAGCTTCTGCTCCAGTTCTATGCCACTTTGCATATCAAAGGCTATAACAGAGATCTGAAGACATGGATCCTGGAGTGGATGACAGGCAATATCCATCATGAAGCAAATGCTTTCGACCTAATTGAGCTTACCGGCCTTCCCACTCCTGGCGAATTCTTTGAAGAAGGGTGCCAACTCCATGCTGAAGCAATTGAGAGCATATTTCAGCGTCCTGAGCCAGATATGAGTCAGATGCTCTCAATGATGAAGCCATTTCCTCCAAATGCACCCTATCCAACTAGGTTATTCGTTGAAGACTTAGAGTACCTGCCCAGAACAATATATCACATCATAAGGCGGACTCTCTGGCCAGTCAAGGGTCACTCTCGATATGCAACGATTGATGGTGCAATGAAGACTCTCATCTTCTGCATTCTTCACGGCAAATGCTTCAATACACAGGATCTCTTCATCCGTTAATTTGCAGCGTCTGCTTCAGAACTGTTTGGATTAAAGTTTTATGCTCCTTGGGTTATGAGGCTGATCAAGCTTCACTCTGCAATCTCCTATCAACCCTCAGCCCGCAATCATAGGATATTTTTGCCAGATGTGGACACATCTGCTGAAGCAATATATCCAGAGCCAGCCAAGCAACCACTAAGTCTTCAGAATGCAGAACACCAGAGCTTCACTCAAAATATTGAAGGTGTTGAAGCTCTCTCCCGAGTGTATCCAATGGCTGGCACCACACGTGCCCCTGCATCAACTGAAGCCACCAACAGCACAGCTGCAAAGAGACCCAAGAAGCGCGCTCGTGCACTCAATGACAGAGAGCTTCTTGTGGCTCTTCACCAAAAGCAAGATAGGAATCACGACTGGCTCAAGAGGCAGATGAGAAGCATCATGCAAGACGTCAATCGCATCAGAAATATGGCAACCAAGAATGCATTTGTCACACACGAGACCTGTCGCCGCACTTGGAAGGGCCTCACCATGATGTGCCCTGAAGCTGAACTGCATGAGGATGGCTTCACAAAGCACTTCAAATTTGACTCCACGCCTCCAAGAAGAGCGGTGATGCGCAGCACACCATCACTTGAAGAGTCAGAGTTCTCTTCTTCTGCTGCCACCGTGTCTGCCCGGATTATTAAAGAAGAAGACGACGCGACATCATCTCCACCTGCTTCAACGCGCGTCGAATCTGCACCAAGCTCGTCTGCACCGCCGCCAAACAACTCCACCGACCCTTCTGCGCCTGGGAACGCGTAGAAACCTCTATGTCTTCAAACCTTTTTGGTCATCACTGACAAAAGGGGGAGAAGCATATGATGGTTATAGTCTTCAAGCGGGTCACTATGGGCGGGTGCCTTCATATTTTGCTACATTTTGCTTCGTGCTTACAACTCCCGTTTTTTTGCTACATTTGCTTCATTGAGTTGTAACACTTAGCCTTGATGGTCGTCTGCTACCTGGTTGTCACTCCGTTTTGCGACGATAAATTCCGCACTCATCTCATTCTGCAGACGTCCATTTTCCATTATGCATGTCATTATCTTCATATACTTTCACATGCATAGTGGATTGTCATAAGTTGAAGTGGATCTCCACAAGTACAACCTGCCATGTGCATTTGCATTCAAGAAGCAAATTACTTATATGCACATCTTCAGGGGGAGCCCTTGCAACTTATGAAGACAATTCTTTTACAATTTCACAAATTATGTTTCCCGTTGAAAACTTCAACTAGTTTGTCATCAATCACCAAAAAGGGGGAGATTGTAAGTGCATCTAGTGCCACCCCTAGTTGGTTTTGGAGTATTGACGACAAACCTAGCTGAGGGACTAATGTGTTTGTGAGAATTGCAGGAAAACACAGGTAGAAGTCCCTCATTGATTCGGTTTTACTACCAGAGATGACCCCTAAAAATGTACGAAGACATTGAAGACAATGGTAGTTTATGAAGATATTCATATTGAAGACAATGACATGAGAAGACTCCCTATGAAGCTTTTGGAACTCGAAGACCTAGATCCTTCGTAGTTTTATTTCATTCATGTTGTGTCATAGGAACCACCGTACTGTTAAGTGGGGTCGAAGAGAACCAGTCAGAATGACTGAAGTGATGCCAAATTCAAATCCTATGTCTTCGAGCGAAGACTTTGAGAGAAAATCTTGTCCAGAGTCAGACAAGTCAGCTTTACTTGTAGCCCAAGTAAAGTTGCCGTGTGAATTCAAAATTCGACCGTTGGTACACGTGTCAGTTCCTTAGTGACCCAGGGTCATTTCGGACAGATCAGGTCGGGTTGCCAAGTGGCTATAAATAGTCCACCCCCCACAACCATAAATGGTTGGCTGCTCAGATTTCAGTGCACGTCTTTTGTCGTTTGAGAGCAACCCACCTCGAAGCCTTTGAAAGAAAAATTCCCAGTGAGGAGAAAAGCCCTAACCACCCAGAGCCAGAGTAAATTGGGCATCACTTAAGTCTTCGTGTCTGTGTGATTTGAAGACTTATTACACTTGAGGACTGTGCATCCTCTAGACGGTTAGGCGTCGCGTTCTGAGCATCCAAGAGAAATTGTGGATTGTCAGTGAACGAAGTCTGTGAAGGTTTGGGAGTCTACCTTGAAGACTTACCTGAGTGATTGGGCGAGGTCTGTGTGACCTTAGCTCAAGGAGAAAACGGTGAGGACTGGGTGTCTTGGACTAAGTGTCCTTGACTGGGTGTCCGGGACTGTGTGTCCTTTGGTTTAAATACCTAGCCGCTCCAACCAGACGTACAGTTGTCATAGCAACTGGAACTGGTCCAACAAATCATTGTCTTCAACGTGTCACTGGTTTCATCTTCACTTCCTTTTACTTACAGTTTTTCATTGTGAAGCCATTACCTTGAGCTAAGGTCACACAGACCTCGCCCAATCACTCTAGTAAGTCTTCAAGGTAGACTCCCAAACCTTCACAGACTTCATTCACCGACAATCCACAATTTCTCTTGGATGCTCAGAACGCGACGCCTAACCGTCTGGAGGATGCACAGTCCTCATGTGTAATAAGTCTTCAGATCTCTCAGACACGAAGACTTAAGTGATGCCCAATTTACTCTGGCACTGGGTGGTTAGGGCTTTTCTCCTCGCTAGGAATTTTCTCTCAAAGGCTTCGAGGTGAGTTGCTCTCAAACGACAAAAGTCGTGCACTGAAATCTGAGCAGTCAACCGTTTATGGTTCTAGGGGGTGGGCTATATATAGCCACTTGGCAACCCGACCTGATTTGTCTGAAATGACCCTGGGTCATTAAGGAACTGACACGTGTACCAACGGTCGGATTTCGAACTCACACGGCAACTTTACTTGGGCTACAAGTAAAGCTGACTTGTCCGACTCTGGACAAGATTTGCTCTCAAAGTCTTCGCTCAAAGACATAGGATTTGAATTAGGCATCACTTCAGTCATTCTAACTGGTTCTCTTGGACCCCACTTAACAGTACGGTGATTCCTATGACACAACATAAATGAAATAAAACTACGAAGGATCTAAGTCTTCGAGTTCCATAGGCTTCATAGGGAGTCTTCTCATGTCATTGTCTTCAATATGAATATCTTCATAAACCACCATTGTCTTCAATGTCTTCGTACATTTTTAGGGGTCATCTCTGGTAGTGAAACCGAATCAATGAGGGTCTTCTACCTGTGTTATCCTGCAATTCTCACAAACACATTAGTCCCTCAACTAGGTTTGTCGTCAATACTCCAAAACCAACTAGGGGTGGCACTAGATGCACTTACAAATACTATCAAGGAGGGATGAGGTGTTGCTTAATGAGCCTCTTGCTTCATGTGCTTAATGATATGCTCCAAAATCCTCAGCTACTTTCCCATATCCACATTTGACCTAAACCCAAAGCCAAACTCGGCCTTACCGATTCTTTCAATCCGGCGCCACCGAGTTTCACTTGTCATAGCCATTGCCAAACCCTAGCAAATCGGTTCTACCGATAGGGATCTCGGTCTCATCGAGATGGGATTGTAATCTCTCTGTTTCCTTTTCGTAACTTTTCGGTCTCACCGAAAGAGCGGATCGGTCCCACCGAGATTGCAATGTAAATTCAGTGTTTCCTTTTTGTAACTTTTCGGTCTCACCGAAAGAGCAAATCGGTCCCACCGAGTTTGCCTGACCAACTCTCTGGTTAGATAATTACCAAAATCGGTCTCACCGAGATTACGTTATGCCCTAACCCTAACAAAATCGGTCCTACCGAGTTGCATGTCAGTCCCACCGAAAATCTCTAACGGTCACTAGGTTTACTATTTCGGTCTGACCGAGTTTGTTGATTCGGTCCCACCGAGATTGGTAAATTGTGTGTAACGGTTGGATTTTGTGTGGAGGCTATATATACCCCTCCACCTCCTCTTCATTCATGGAGAGAGCCATCAGAACACATCTACACTTCCAACTCATATGTTCTGAGAGAGAGCACCTACTCATGTGTTGAGGCCAAGATATTCCATTCCTACCATATGAATCTTGATCTCTAGCCTTCCCCAAGTTGCTTTCCACTCAAATCTTCTTTCCACCAAATTCAAATCCTGTGAGAGAGAGCTGAGTGTTGGGGAGACTATCATTTGAAGCACAAGAGCAAGGAGTTCATCATCAACACACCATTTGTTACTTCTTGGAGAGTGGTGTCTCCTAGATTGGCTAGGTGTCACTTGGGAGCCTCCGACAAGATTGTGGAGTTGAACCAAGGAGTTTGTAAGGGCAAGGAGATCGCCTACTTCGTGAAGATCTACCGCTAGTGAGGCAAGTCCTTCATGGGCGATGGCCATGGTGGGATAGACAAGGTTTCTTCTTCGTGGACCCTTCGTGGGTGGAGCCCTCCGTGGACTCGCGCAACCGTTACACTTCGTGGGTTGAAGTCTCCATCAACGTGGATGTAGGATAGCACCACCTATCTGAACCACGACAAAAACATCCGTGTCTCCAATTGCATTTGAATCCTCCAAACCCTTCCCTTTACATTCTTGCAAGTTGCATGCTTTACTTTCCGCTACTCATATACTCTTTGCATGCTTGCTTGAATTGTGTTAAGATTGCTTGACTTGTCGAAAGTTGCTAAAATCTGCCAAGAACTAAAATTGGGAAAAGGCTAGATTTTTATTTGGTCAAGTAGTCTAATCACCCCCCCTCTAGATATACTTTCGATCCTACAAGTGGTATCAGAGCTTTGGTCTCCATTTGCTTTCATTTCCATAGCTTTTGGTGGTCATAGCCTTGGTTTCACAACCTAGGAGAGTATGGCGTCTAGCGAGGGAAATTATCACCGTAGAGGTCCTTACTTTGATGGTACTAATTTTGCTAGTTGGAGGCATAAAATGAAAATGCATATTCTTGGACATGACCCCGCCGTTCGGGCTATTGTGTGTGTTGGTTTGCAAGGTGACTTCTTTGATGGGAGAGAACCAAACCGTGAAGCTACCGCGGATGAGCTGAAGATGTTGCAATACAATGCTCAAGCTTGTGATATTCTCTTGAACGGATTGTGCCCCGAAGAATTCAACAAAATCAGCCGTCTTGAGAATGCAAAGGAAATTTGGGACACTTTGATTGATATGCACGAAGGTACCGACTCCGTCAAGGAATCCAAATTGGATGTGCTTCAAAGTCAACTTGACAAGTTCAAAATGAAGGATGGTGAAGGTGTCGCTGAAATGTACTCAGGCTTGCTCTCATCACAAATGAGATTGCCGGCTTAGGGAGTGAAGAGATGACCGATAGATTCATCATCAAGAAGATTCTAAGAGCCTTGGATGGAAAATATGATACCGTGTGCACATTGATCCAAATGGTGCCCAATTACAAAGATCTCAAGCCAACGGAGGTGATTGGAAGAATTGTTGCTCATGAGATGTCACTTAAGGATAAAGAGGAACTTCACAACAAATCAAGTGGTGCCTACAAAGCCGCATGTGAAGCCCCTACATCATCAAGTGAGAAACAAAACTTCAATGAAGAATTGAGCTTAATGGTGAAAAACTTCAACAAGTTCTACAAGAGTAGAAGCAAAGATAGAAGCTCCAAGTCAAGGTCCTACAATGACAAAAGATCTTCTAGTCGAGAGCGAAACTGCTACAATTGTGGAAGACCCGGACACTATTCCAATGAGTGTACGGCTCCCTACAAGAGAAGAGAAGACTCTCCAAAAAGAAGAAGCAAAAGAGAAGAATCACCACCAAGAGAGAGAAGAAGTAGAGATGATCGTTATGAACGAAGATACTCACGGAGAAGCAAGGATTCGGAAAGGAAGGAAAAATCATCAAGGAGCTACACAAAATGAAGACATCAAGCTCATGTTGGTGAATGGGTATCCGGCTCCGACTCCGACGACCACTCCGAGAGAAGTTATCACTCTAATTCCGAATATACTCAAGATGAAGGTGTTGCCGGTATAGCACTTGTGTCAACCAACTCCTACGACATATTTGACACACCAAATGAAGGAATTGGAAGATGCTTCATGGCCAAATGTCCTAAGGTAACACACCCCGAGTATGTTGATTTTAATAATGATGAAGATGACTTGTTAGGTGATGATGATTTACTTGTTGACAACTCTAGTGATGAATACTATGATGAAACGTCAATTAATCATGCTAATCAAGATAAATGGATGACAATGGTAAGGAGAAGATTGAGGCTCTAACTAAAGAACTAAACACTCTTAAGTTAGCTCATGAAACTATCTTCGAAGATCATCGAGAACTTTTAAGAGCTCATGAGAAGTTACGCTTTGAAAAGCTCAATCTTGAGAAAGAGCATGAGGTTTTAAAGGCAATCAATGATGATCTCCGCAAGAAAAGTTCTTCTTACATTGCCAAGCGTTTACTCTTATCCACTTACATGCCTCAAGTCAAGTCTAGTAACAAGAACAAGAAAGATTCTTCCTCTAGTAGTAACAATGATCATGCTAAATCCAATATTGTTGCTTCTAGTAGTTCTCTTGATTCCACCAATGATTCTCTTAGCCAAGTTACACTTGAGCAAGAAAATAGCTTATTGAAGGGAATTATAGAGAAAGGAGTGTACAAAAGCCTTGCCGGGAGTAAGCAATTTGAGGAAATTGTGCGCAAGCAAGGAATGCACCGGAAGAATCAAGGTGTTGGTTTTGAACGAAAGTTCAATGCCAATGGAGTTGAGTCGGAAGAAGATCAATACCCCAAGACAAAGTTTGTTCCTCGACAAGAGAAGTATGACACTTCCTTCAAGGGGACACAAGCTCAAGATGATCTTCCACCACAAGACTACAAGCAAAAAGGCAAGGACAAGCTTCAAGAGGAAATTGATGCATTTGAAGAAGCTCCTAAGACCTTGGTCAAGTGGATTCCCAAGACCACTTCAAGTTCCACTTCATCAAGTACGACTACAACTCCAAGGATTCCCATCAAGATGGTGTGGATCCAAAAGAAGAAGAACTAAAGAGTTCTTGAGGGTGACTCCGCCAACATACTTCACTCTTATCATTTTGGCAAGAACAAGTGCAATCAACTTCCACATCTTGCACTAGTTCAAGGAGTCACAAACCCTCTTGTTCGTAAGACAAGGGACAAGGTAACCTAAAAGTTTTCATGGACATCATATTGTGTGTGCATCACTCTATGTCTATGGATATCCTTGTTTGTTCCTTGTGGGACTAACCCATGTAGGTATTGAAAGTGCAATTCACTCAAATGGATAGCTCCAAGTGATCTACATCAACATTGAGCATCCACATCTTCAACATCTACATGAAGTCATCATCGACAAAACCCAAGGTTAGTTCATCCCTCTTAGGGGGGTATCACATCTAGGGGGATCTTTACTCTAAGACTTGAGCTAAAGCAACTCTAAAGATGTGAACACAACAATGCTTTATGTAAAAGTGGTAACCCCACTTGAGCTTAAACGATGAGTATGACCTATGATTAAGTGTTCTCACTTGACTCCTAAGTCAATATACTCATATATAGATGACCTAGTCATCGCCAATTGCTTGATAGATGCTAGAATTGGTTGTGCATGCTTTGTCACATATTTCCATTGCCATTTTATTGTGTGAGCATGTTGGTTGCATATTTTACTCATTCGAGGACATCCACTTGTTGTTTTGATTGTTTGGTTTTATCTCCTTTTGCCAAGTGGATGGACAAGAATGCCTAAGAACCTCCTCTAGTTATCTATGCTTTTCTCGTCTCAAACTCTATTCATGCTACATCACAAAATTTGATCAAGTCAGATTCGAACCACTCTGTGTGAGGAGCACTCGGAGTCCCCGATTCGTCATAGACTTAAACTTCCAAAACCTCTTTGTGATTCTCGGTCTAACCGATATCCTACTTTCGGTCCTACCGAGATCATTAAGTTGATCTGAATTTTCGATCTCGGTGCAACCGATTTGAACCATTCGGTCACACCAAGTTGCAATAACTGTATACAGTTTTGCATCTCGGTGCCACCGAGTTGTTCCACTCGGTCACACCGACAGGGTCAGGCTATATATAGTATATAGACACCGAGAGAGAGCACCTACTCATGTGTTGAGGCCAAGATATTCCATTCCTACCATATGAATCTTGATCTCTAGCCTTCCCCAAGTTGCTTTCCACTCAAATCTTCTTTCCACCAAATTCAAATCCTGTGAGAGAGAGCTGAGTGTTGGGGAGACTATCATTTAAAGCACAAGAGCAAGGATTTCATCATCAACACACCATTTGTTACTTCTTGGAGAGTGGTGTCTCCTAGATTGGCTAGGTGTCACTTGGGAGTCTCCGACAAGATTGTGGAGTTGAACCAAGGAGTTTGTAAGGGCAAGGAGATCGCCTACTTCGTGAAGATCTACCGCTAGTGAGGCAAGTCCTTCGTGGGCGATGGCCATGGTGGGATAGACAAGGTTGCTTCTTCGTGGACCCTTCGTGGGTGGAGCCCTCCGTGGACTCGCGCAACCGTTACCCTTCGTGGGTTGAAGTCTCCATCAACGTGGATGTAGGATAGGACCACCTATCTGAACCACGGGAAAAACATCTGTGTCTCCAATTGCGTTTGAATTCTCCAAACCCTTCCCTTTACATTCTTGCAAGTTGCATGCTTTACTTTCCGCTGCCAATATACTCTTTGCATGCTTGCTTGAATTGTGTGATGATTGCTTGACTTGTCCTAAAATAGCTAAAATCTACCAAGAACTAAAATTGGGAAAAGGTTAAGTTTTTATTTGGTCAAGTAGTCTAATCACCCCCCCCCCCCTCTAGACATACTTTCGATCCTACACTGGGTCCACGGCCGCACGCAAGGAAATGCCTCCTTATTACGCGCAAAATAATGATTCCTCCACCTGACATCTGGGACCCACCAAAAGGGCCTCTGTATTTCGTGAAAAAAATGTTACCGCCGCTGACAGCTCGGACCCACCAGCTATATCTTCGCACGCAAGGAAGTACCTCCTTATTACGCACAAAAAAATGAATACTCCCCTTGCTAGCTGGGACCCAGTATAGTGGTAGGCTGACTTGTGGGCCAACTAAGTTGACGAGGACGGAGGGCTTTGTCAACTTAGTCAATATGCATGATTCTAGCTCCAGTGACTGTACGATGTCCATCCAATGGCCGTAGTGCTTCTTCAACCTTTGCTCTTCTTGCTCCAGCCGCCCAAACTAGTGCCGGTCGTGCCTCGTGCTCCTGCCTCCCGTGGCCGGCTGCGATGCGGCGGAGGCCTCACCGCCCCCTACTACTCCCACCGCTGGCCAGGCCATCCCTCTACTCACCCACACCCCCTGTTATTCTGCGGCGACGGCAGCCTCACACCGCAGTGAACCAGTGAACCCTCATACTCCTCTACATGTGGGCATCCACTGCCACGTCTTCCCTGGCTCCGTGTCGTCCCCTTCCTAGGCCTCGCTGCCGTCCACCGCCCTGGTGCGTGGTCAACATGGTCAAGGAACGGCTTCCATCTGACGTGGATTGTACGTGGAGAGGCTGACAGCTGGGTCCACAGCCGCAGCAAGGAAGTGCCTCATTATTACGCGCAAAATATTTATTCCTCCACCTGACAGCGGGGACCCACCGGACGGGCCACCGTATTTCATGAAAAAAACATTTCCTCCTGACTGCTGGGACCCACCAGCTACATCTTCGCACACAAGGAAGTGCGTCCAGGCAAAAAAAAGATTCCCCCCCACGACTGCTGGGACCCACCAGCTACATCTTTGCACGCAAGGAAGTGTGTGACATTCAGGACCCACCTGGTCGAAGCATACGTAGTGTTGTCATTCTGGTTGCAAAACGGAGGAAACGGACCTCCTACGGTCGAAACGGGGGTCCTGTTAATCAGGAGGGTGTGGCGTACCGCAAAACGGAGGAAACGGACTTGTGTTGGAGCGCTACGGTCGAAGCGGGGGTCCTGTTCATCGGGAGGGGTGTGGCGTACCACAAAACAGGACTCCACGGGATACTATTCATCTCCACCATCGACCCCCTCCAGCCTCCATGGGCTACTATTCATCCACCATCGACCTCCTCCAGCCTCCACCTGCGACCGTTCATCCATGAGCTCCTGTTCATCCAGCCTCCACCGCGCGCTAATCCATCGAATATTGTTCAACCAGCCCTCTCCACGGGCTCCTATTCAACCACCCCTCCGCGGTCTACTATTCATCCTACCCTCCACCATCTACTATTCATCCTGCCCTCCACGAGGTGGTCCTATTCATCCTGCCCTCCACGGGGTCCTTTTCATCCAGCCCCAACCGGCAAGATCGATCGGGGTACTGTTCATCCAGAGGCAACACCACGGGGTCCTGTTCATTCACCCCCACCGGGAACTGTTCATCCAACCCCTCCCCCCCATCCCCCCCGCAACGCTCACTGTTCATCCAGAGGCAGCATCGATCGGCTTCAGTTAGCAGCAGTGGCAAAGGAATTGCTCGATCAGGTTCAGTTAATAGCCATCGATCGATCGCTCGGGTTCAGTAACGCGTAGCCTGCAGTGCAATCGATCGGGTTCAGTTAGAGCCGAACACCTCGCTCGGGTTCAGTTAGAGCCCAACGCCTCGCACACACACGCGTACGTATGAGAGAAACGCGCATCGCTCGACCCCCGACCACCCACCGTAACTGGGGACTCCCCGATATTTTCCGCGCCCTGGCTTCTACCACAGTTTTTTTTGTCATGGACGGCCCAAAGAATGTCATGCAGCTGCGTCTCCGGCCCGCCCAGGATGAAAAGCCCATTTTCCGTCATGATTTTTTGTCATAGAAGTAGGACCGCACCACATCTATGATGATACCGGGTTTTGTCACAATTATCGTCATAGAAGTGTCATAGGTATGACAGAAAAAAATTCGTTCGGCCCAAAATGTCACGGATGTGTCTTTTTTTTGTAGTGGCCCCCTGACGTGGATCTTCCTTCCAGTATTTCTTATATATTCCAAAATAATTCTCCGTTGATTTTCAGGTCATTCCGAGAACTTTTATTTCTGCACAAAAATAACACCATGGCAATTCTGCTGAAAACAGCGTCAGTCCGGGTTAGTTCCATTCAGATCATGCAAGTTAGAGTCCAAAACAAGGGCAAAAGTGTTTGGAAAAGTAGATACAACGGAGACGTATCAACTCCCCCAAGCTTAAACCTTTGCTTGTCCTCAAGCAATTCAGTTGATAAACTGAAAGTGATAAAGAAAAAATTTTACAAACTCTCTTTGCTCTTGTTGTTGTAAATATGTCAAGCCGGCATTCAAGTTTTCAGCAAAGATTATGAACTAACCATATTCACAATAACATTTAGGTCTCATGTTTACTCATATCAATGACATAATCAACTAGCGAGCAATAATAATAAATATCGGATGACAACACTTTCTCAAAACAATCATCATATGATATAACAAGATGGTATCTCGCTAGCCCTTTCTGAGACCGCAAAACATAAATGCAGAGCACCTTTAAAGATCAAGGACTGACTAGACATTGTCATTCATGGTAAAAGAGATCCAGTCAAGTCATACTCAATGGAAACTAACAGTAATGGATGCAAATGACAGTGGTGCTCTCCAACTGGTGCTTTTTAATAAGAGGGTGATGACTCAACATAAAAGTAAATAGATAGGCCCTTTACAGAGGGAAGCAGGGATTTGTAGAGGTGCCAGAGCTCGGTTTTGAAATAGATATGAATAATATTTTGAGCGGTATACTTTCATTGTCAACATAACAACCGAGAAATGGCGATATCTTCCATGCTACACACATTATAGGTGGTTCCCAAATAGAATGGTAAAGTTTATACTCCCCCTCCACCAACAAGCATCAATCCATGGCTTGCTCGAAACAACGAGTGTCTCCAACTAACAACAGTCCCGGGGGAGTTTTCTTTGCAATTATTTTGATTTGATTTGCATAAAGCATGGGACTGGGCATCCCGGTGACCAGCCATTTTCTCGTGAGTGAGGAGCAGAGTCCACTCCTCTTGAGAATAACCTGCCAAACATGGAAGATACAGACAACCCTAGTTGATACATGAGCTATTCGAGCATACAAAACAGAATGTTTATTTGAAGGTTTAGAGTTTGGCACATACAAATTTACTTGGAACGGCAGGCAGATACCGTATATAGGTAGGTATGGTGGACTCATATGGAACAACTTTGGGGTTTATGGGATTGGATGCACAAGCAGTATTCCCGCTTAGTACAAGTGAAGGCTAGCAAAAGGCTGGGAAGCGACCAGCTAGAGAGCGACAATAGTCATGAACATGCATTAAAATTAATCAACACCGAATGCAAGCATGAGTAGGATATAATGCACCATGAAAATAAATATCATAGAGGCTAGGTTGATTTTGTTTCAACCACATGCGTGAACATGTGCCAAGTCAAGCAACTCGAATCGTTCAAAAGACGATACCACCCTATCATACCACATCACAACCATTTTAATAGCATGTTGACACGGAAGGTAAACCATTATAAGCTCCTAGCTAATTAAGCATGGAATAAGCAACTATAATCTCTAATTGTCATTGCAAACATGTTTATTCATAATAGGCTGAATCAGGGATGATGAACTAATCATATTTACAAAAACAAGAGAGGTCGAGTTCGTACCAGCTTTTCTCATCTCAATAAGTTCATCATGATCATCATTATTGCCTTTCACTTGCACGACTGAATAGTGTGGATAATAATAATAGTGCACGTGCATTGGACTAAGCTGGAATCTGCAAGCATTCAATTCAAGAGAGAAGACAAGGTAATATGGGCTCTTTATTAGATCAACAATAATGCATATAAGAGCCACTTTAACATTTTAGTTATGGTCTTCTCCTCTCGACCCCCAAAGAACAAGAAAAGAAATAAAACTATTTACACGGGAAAGCTCCCAGCAAGCAAAAGAAGAACGAGAAATCTTTTTGGGTTTTCTTTTTAATTACTACTACAAGCATGGAAAGTAAACTAATTAAAAGCTACAGCTATTTTTTTGTTTTTCTTAAGGTTTATTAAACACACAAGAAGAAAGCATAAAAAGGAAAATAAACTAGCATGGATGATACAGTGAAAAAGTATGAGCGCCGACAACTAGCAATCAGTGTGTGAACATGAATGTAATGTCAGTGAGAAATACGTACTCCCACAAGCTTAGGCTTTTGTCCTAAGTTGGTCTGTGGCCACGGCTGGTGTCGGTGTCAAAACCGGCGGATCTCGGGTAGGGGGTCCCGAACTATGTGTCTAAGGCGGATGGTAACAGGAGGCAGGGGACACGATGTTTTACCCAGGTTCGGGCCCTCTTGATGGAGGTAAAACCCTACGTCCTGCTTGATTTATTCTTGATGATATGGGTATTACAAGAGTTGATCTACCACGAGATCGGGGAGGCTAAACCCTAGAAGCTAGCCTATGGTATGATTGTCTCTTGTCCTACGGACTAAACCCTCCGGTTTATATAGACACCGGAGGGGGCTAGGGTTACACAAGGTCGGTTACAAAGGAGGAGGTATACATATCCGTATTGCCTAGCTTGCCTTCCACGCCAAGTAGAGTCCCATCCGGACATGGGACGAAGTCTTCAATCTTGTATCTTCATAGTCCAACAGTCCGGCCAAAGGATATAGTCCGGCTGTCCGGAGACCCCCTAATCCAGGACTCCCTCAATAGCCCCTGAACCAGGCTTCAATGACGACGAGTCCGGCGCGCGGTGTTGTCTTCGGCATTTCAAGGCGGGTTACTCCTCCGGATATACCACAGAAGAGTTCAAATAAAGGATAGTGTCCGACCCTGCAAAATAAGTTCCACATACCACCGTAGAGAGAATAATATTTCCAAAATCCTAATCTGCTAACACGTTTAGGCAACATGACATCATGCCATGGCTCGGCGATTATTCAAACCGTTTTTCTTTAACTAGCCCCGCACATAACACGGGGTAGTTTCTTGACACGTTTTGTTAAAGCAGAGATTGTGTTCCCCTTATTACGGGATTCTCATCAATACGGACGTGGGTAACCAAACCGCGCCATCAATTACGGCGCTTGGTGGATAAGCGAGTTTTACCAGGCTAGTGGAGGTGCATAGTTTAGTCCGTCCTTATAAAGGGACAAGATCTCACCTTTTCTACCCTCGCCTTCTTCCTCCTTGCTCATCCATTCTTGCGCACTCGAGCTCCAACGCCCAAGACCACATCCTCACTACTAGGGAAAAGCCTACCAGCAGCGAGGGTTTTGGGCCTCTCAGTAGCGTGGGCACCGGCGCTACTAATAAGGCGCTACAGCTAACGTATAGCAGTAGCGCCGGTTGTCCCACGCTACTGCTATACATGAATAGCTGTAGCGCTCTTTGGGAAAGGGCGCTACTGATATTATCTGCAGTGCTGTTTGCTGGGACGCGCTACTAACAATGCGGCGCTACTGCTAAATTTCCCCCCTCGCTACTACTAGTTTATTTATTAGTTTTTTCCTGCATATTTGTTTTGTATTTGAATAGGCTTTATACAATAATCTTTAGCATATCATACACATACAAATGTAATCATAGCATAGACATACAATTAATCTCATAAAATCATGTCATCATCATAATCATCATCCAACACAAAGTGGTCTCTCATCATCATCTCGAAAATAGCGATACAAGTCTCGAATGATATGCAAATACATCGTCATCCATCTAAACAATGATATACGCGAGAAGAGCTATCACTTTGAGAACATGAGTTCGTATCCCTCTTTCGCATTAGCGTGAACCTCTAAACTAACTACTGCCTGTCGCTCGGAAACCGGAAGGGCCTGAAACTCCGGCCACTTGTCGTATATATACTCCTGGCATAGCACTTCTTCGCCATCTATGATCTATGCACCTGCATCATCACATGAGTCGATGATATGCAACATATATAGTTGAGCAACAGAAAGAGACAGGCTTGGCAAAAATAAAAATAACATATCATAAGCATAAATAAAAAAGTTCATCGTACCCCAAAATGCCCTAACTAGAGTGATTTTCGCTAGTCGAGGAGGACGGTTTAATTACATCACAAATAAAGTTTCACCGTGCATAACTCAAAATTTTGTCATACAGAAAGCATGGACTAAACGGACACATTGTCATATATCGACAATCACTCCAACATGTCGTTCCATCCATCCAAGTCAGGGAGATAGTCCCCGAGCCTAGTGAAAGGCTTCAGGTCGAGACGCTGAGAGGCTATCCATGTTCGGACGTCTTCCCGCGACATTTTTCCTTCTCCATAGAACATCCCTGTTTTTCCGACGACCTCCTTCATGATGATTTGGGCAAGTTCGCGCTGGATGTTATAGAACTCAGCTCAAAGTCGATGATCCTCGATATCTCCTATGTCCTTTGCCCATTGCAGAATATGGGCATCGCCAGATCTAGGTGACATGCGAAGGTTCTGGTGATCCCGTCTGTACTCCAGCATGTGGTGTAGGACATAGAATCCATCATTAAGAGAATCGTTCGGTTGCTGGATGCAGCAGATGTCGGTCTTATGGCCGAAGGCGACCCTGCCGCCCCTTCTCTTCTTGTCCCTGACCTCTCCACTCCTTGCTTGGTAGTAAAACATAGCACTGTCGAGAACATCCTTGATGTGGGTGTAATCCTTTTTGTGAATGTTCTTCGACGAGTCCAAGTAAAGAGCGTGGGAGAATCGGGGGTAGAGGATGATGAAGACGGCACGCCCGCCGCTGCGCAAAATAAGTCCTCAAATTAATTAGCCTCCACCGTGCAAATGAATGATTGAAATCGAAGGAAGGATAGCAGCGCGGATGACTTACACGGGATGATAAGGCACGAGAATCGCCTCCTTGTCCTTATTGACGAGCATGAAATTGACAATGTAATCCCTCGAGTATTCACGGTGATTTGCGCAGACTCCCAAGAAGCCCTCGTGCATGTAGTACGGGTCAGCGACACAGATATGAGATATCTGCTCAACCCCGATGATGTAGTTCATGTGCAAGGCATAAAGGCGGACAAACGTAAAATCCAGGTTCTTCATGTGAAACATGTCGAATATGTAATCGAATCAGAGGAAGAACTTATCCGCGGGGAAGCTGTCAACGTACAACATTTGCCGCGGAACGTTAACCACGTAGAGTGGGTATCCTGGATCTTTCGAGGCGATGAGGTCTTTCTCTACCCGCAGCACATCGTCATGAAGTCTCTTTAGATCGCCGAATCTGGCCCGTAGCGCTATTGCAGGTAGGATTGGTTGACCGGGGATATGCCATTTATCCGCACCGGGGATATCTATACGGTCCTGAAGCCGAGGCTGCTGAGGCGGCTGGATCATAGAAACAGCTTTTTTGCCTTTCCTCGCTCTCTTCCTAAACTTCTTTACTACCGGAAGGTCGTCCATAATATGTTGAGACGGCAATTCAGGCACCGACTCATGATGCTCAAACCCTGAGGAGGCGCCTGTATAGACATACTGTTCAGCAGCGCCATCGTCGTCCTCCTCCTCATCCATGGCGATGTCATCAGCGACTAATGGAGCCTCCTCCTTACCCCGTCCACTATCACCCAACCCGACACCCGGCGATAATTGGGTAGGTGGGGTGTTGATGTTCATACCTTGCTGAGGCTGCGTTCTCGTGGGTGTGCTCCCGGCCGCCTCCAGACGAAGCAGACTCTTTGGCCACAACAGGACCCACCCAGCATTGCAACAATCACCAAGCCGCCGCGGTGTCTCGTCGTCATCCCCCAGTAGTACTGGAGGAGGCAAATTCTCGTGGCCCGGTTTGACACTGGCCACGGAAACCTTGAAGATGTTCGGGGGGATCGGCCGGCTGTGGAACAATGGTTCCTTCGGCTCCATTATCGTCGCCTTCCCCACGTCCACCTTCTGGTCGCCAATGGTGTACAATATGGTGCACGGGGTTTCATCGGCCTGCAAAGAAAAGTCTGCAACGTGAGACATCCGAAAGGCAACGAAAACGGGAGATTATACATTTATATTGAAGGGGGCCGGTGTGACAGATACCATGAGGGCGTCGAGCTCAGCCAAAGACGAAGCACCGCCTAGTACGTCCGGTGCCGGAGCCGGTGCGGGAGCCGGTGCGGGAGCAGGTGCAGCTGCAGGTGCTGGTGCAACGCTAGTCGAGCTGCTCCCTGCCAAGAAGTCGGCAAGGGGAAAGTCCGCTGCATCTTTTTTTGGATTTTGCCTGGTCCAATTGAAAACGGTCGGAACCAAGGTAGCAGAAATATCTAAAGCCACCTGTTTTGCGGCAGCTACCGCTGTTGCGACTGTCTCAGTTGATTTCTTCTCAACCGCAATCTCAACCCTCTTGTCAATGTTTTCTTCATTTAACCTCCGTCTTTCCTTTCTCTCCTCCATGGTCTCACTGTAGTACTTCTTCCACGTGGCGCCGTCTCCGACACCATGCACGCGTCCATACGACGGTCGAGTATCCACCGGTTGATGTTTCAATATGTTCAACGCCCGGTTGAATGGAGTGTCCCACTTGGGCCTCGCTAATGCCTCAGACGGCAAGTCACTTTCGGCCGCAATCCTATGTTGCTCTCTCTGCAAAAGGCACAACGATCGTTTACAAATATGACTAACGTGTGTAGTCGAATTGATCAGAAACTAAAATTACCAGCAGTCTCATGAACTCCGTAATGACCGGTGTTGTCTCGTAAACCTTTTGCACTGGGTCCCAACGGTGCCGGGCCCTGAGGACGTCACGCTCCTGCGGGACGGTGAACTCCGCCAAGGGGTCTGGGATGCCCAGACTCGTGGCTTCTGCGTCCTCCTTGGCCCATTTGGACCTCTTTCCGCCGTAACCACGGCTTCCAAGGTGGTGGCTCCCAATGTTCCTCTCTTGAAGCCCCTTCATGTACTTAGACTTTTTTTGGCATCTTCAGCCTCACAAGCCTCCTTGAATATTTGAATCTGCTCTTCCGTGATTGTCGGATTATCCTTTACAATCTCGGAGTAGGGTTCCTTCTTGTCGATGATCCTTGCTTTCACTCGATTTTTCCAGGCGGCCAACGCGTCGCTAAACTTGGTCATGGCATGTTTGTTTATCTTCTTCATTGCCGGGTCCTCATATGGATCTTTATAATCCTTCTCATTCCGGCTCGGGAACAAGAATATCTGGTGAAACTTCTTTAGGAGGGAGCTCCTCATATTTTCTATCTTCTGTAGTTTCTCATCGTTGATGGTGGCGGTTGTCCGTACGATGTAGCCTATTCGATTGCCGTAGCATCGACGCGCTTCCTCGGGCGCCGTTGGCTCAAAATTGCCTTCGTCCACCTCCGTGACCACCACTCTAGTAGTCCTGAGTTTGTTAGGAACCCGTTGCCTCTTTGCTTTCAGTTCTACACCGGCTCCGCTCCCCGAGGCAGCGCCGGTCTCAGTCTCAGCGCCGGTCTCGATGCTTGTCTGAGTCTGAGCACCGGTCTCAGTCTCAGCACCGGTCTGCGTGTCGGTCTCAGTCCCCGATGCCACCGGTGGGCCCAGCAATAACATCGGTTGATCATTGGTAAGGCTAAAAAATTCGTCTGCCGCCCGGTAGGCGTCGTCGCAATCACCAGAACCCTGTCCTTCATCGTTGCTAGCCATGTTTCCTATGATTAAATCTAGTCAATTAATTCTAGACCTAATAAAATGAATAATGACATAAAAAAGTCCTATTGTTTTGCAGGAACGTTGACTCCTTCCTGGTGCGGCAAATCACACGGGCACTCGATATGTCCTAGTTTGTAGCACAAGTCATGCCGAAATTCACGGAAAATTTCGGCATGACCTTTGCTAAAAAGTGGACAAATCGAGAACCTGAAATTTGCCGGAACGGAAATGAATCAACATTCCCGCAAAATATATATAGGCCACTCAGCTTCATTGAAACAACAAAGCCACTTGGGCACAAACAACATGACCACTTCAATGAAAAGATATAATCAACAATAAATGTCTAGGAAGGGATCATCTTTAAAATAAAACTTGCCTAAATAATCTAGATAATTAACCTAATCAAACTAGTTAACCTGACTAGTTCTCTGTCAAAGCCCTAACTAAATTTTTGCACTAACCTAGGTAATTAACCTAATTAAACTAGTTAACCTAACTACTTCTCTGTCAAAGCCCTAACTAAATTTTTGCCCTAACCTAGATAATTAACATAATTAAACTAGCTAACCTATGCATGAGAGAGAGAGGAGGGGTGGGGGCTTACAGAGGATGGCTCCGGTGGTGGCGAGGGAGGCAGTGGTGGCGAGGGAGGCAGGGGCGTCTCCGGTGACGGCGAGGGAGGCAGTTCTGGCAAGGGAGGATCCGGTGGCGTCGACGACGGCTCCGGTGGCGTTGATGAGGCCGCGCGGCTCCGTGGCGTTGGGGGAAGCTCCGATGGCGTCGACGGCGCACGGCTCTGGTGGCTCCGGGGGCGTCGACGTCGGCAGGAGACGGCGGCGAAGTGGGGCGATGACGAATCGGGGAGACGGCGGCGGGGTGGGTCGAGATATTTGGGGGGGCAAGTGGTGGCCGGGGGGGACGGTTTTTTGGTTAAGTCAAAACTAGCGGTAGCGCCTTTCGCAGAACGCGCTATAGCTAAGGTAGCTATAGCGCTTTTTCCAAAACGCGCTACTGCTATACATATGTAAGTTTCTCTCCTTTTTATTTCCGTTTCTGTTTCTATAGCGGGGGTCCTCGAAATGCGTTGCAGCTGCGTTAGCTACAGTGCCTCTTACTAACACACGCTACAGCTAAGCCTTTCTCTGTTTTTTCGCTTTTTCATTTATTTTGCTTTACATTTTATTTTATTTTCTTTCTCCTTTTTCTGTTTCTTTCATTTTTATTTACTTTTCTATTTGTTTTTCATTTTATTTTATTTCCATTAGCAGTAGCGCTGTTACAGGGAAACGCGCTGCTACTCATGCCCTAGCGGTAGCGCGCTTCCTGCAAGGCCGCTACTGCTATGCGTAGCCCATCGTTCCAGCAATGGGAATATTAGTAGTAGCGCTTTTACGGGCACACGCGCTACAGCTAGAATCGTATCTGCAGCGCGGTTTATTTTGAACCGCTACTGCTATCTAGCACTAGCGCCCTTTTTTAACCCGCGTTGTTGCTAAATTTCTGTGTATAAGGTTTTCCCTAGTAGTGCCTTCTCCTCAACCTTCTCCAAACATGTCTGGAGCGGGAGGCAAGTGGATGGCTTCCTCCGTCACGGAGGGACACATCAAAAAGCTGTGCGGAGCCGGATACTTATCCGCGAATGTCGCGCATCGGCTGCCCGCTGCGGGGCAGATCGTCCCTACCCCCGGAACCTCACGAGAGGGTAGTTTTTCTCCACCACTTCCTCCGCGGACTGGGGTTTCCCCTCCATCCATTCGTCCGCGGTCTTATGTTTTACTATGGGCTGTACTTTCATGATCTGGCCCCGAACTTCATCCTCAACATTTCGGAATTCATCGTCGTGTGTGAGGCTTTCCTCCGCATCCGGCCCCACTTCGGCCTATGGCTGAAGACCTTCAATATCAAGCCGAAGGTGGTGGTAGGCCAACAAGCGGAATGCGGCGGAGCCATGGTGGGCAAGATGCCCAATGTTATATGGCTTGAAGGCTCCTTCGTGGAGACCATAACGGGGTGGCAATCGGCGTGGTTCTACATCACCGAGCCGCACGACACCAACTGGGTGGTGGCCCCCGAGTTTCGATCTGGATTCCCCACGCGGATCACTTCCTGGAAGGAGAAGGGTCTGTCGTGGGGTTCATCGGTGGAGCTGGACGGACTCCATAAATGCATCCGGAACATGGCAAGCAAGAAACTCAAGCTTGTCAACATAGTCCAGGTCATGCTCATCTGCCGGATCCTCCCGTGTTAACAACGGGATTTCAACTTGTGGGAGTTCGACCCGGCCCAGCACCGAACTCTGAGCAAGCTCTTCAACACGATGCACAAGGACATCTAGAGGGTGCTATTCAAGGGCGTCGAGGTCCCTCCCTTTCTCACCGAGGACCGCGGGCTAAGCGCGAAGCGCCGAGCGCATGCGGTGAGTTCTATACATCCGGTAGGATATTTAATTCCCCTAGCTTAACCATGTGCAGGGTCTGAGCTCCACGCCTTTGACAGGACTGGGTGGAGATGTCGGGGCAGATTAACTGTCCGGCCCCTCTGCCCGAAGACAGTGCGGACGCTCTTCTAACAGAGATGCTGACTTCGGCTCCTTACAAGGTGCCGGAGAAGACTAAGAAGGCCAAGGGAACCCGAAAGAGTTCCCGGCGCCAGGTGCTATCGGACTCATCATCTGATAACTCCGCGACGCACTCCTCCCCCGAAGACGAGGAGGAAGATGAAGATGCTCCCCCTCCAGCCGGGGGAGACAAGAAAAGGAAGGCCGCCCCAACTGGGGAGGCCGAAGGGTCCAAGAAGGGAAGGACTCACCTTCCGGATTACTCCACCACTGCCGCCGAAGGCGAAGACGAGTGGCTACTCAGGGCCAAGCCACTGGCGAAGTCGTAAGTATTCGGATACCAGAGTAACTCATAGCATACCTTTGTCGCACTGCTTCTCCTAACGCCAAATTATGGTTATGTAGACCATCCCGAGCCCGTATCGACATATCCTCATCGGACGCCTCCCTGGACTCGTCGGATATGGATAGCGATCCACTTCCGACTGCCACCTCCCCTTGCCCTATGGACAATGCCGAGGTATTGTCTCAAGAGGCACCGGGTCGAGGGGAGACAGTCCCGGAGGCACCTCAGGGCGACCTTCCGGATTCCAGGAGCGGAGGGAGCAAGGCTCCCGAGGGCTCCAAGTTCGGCCCTCAGTCGAACACCGCGCCGGAACCTCCAGTGGTTCCGGACTCGGGCAGGCGGCCTCCTTCCAGAAGGGGCAAGATGCCTGTGCCGGTGACCTCTGTCCATCCTGAGGCACCGGACAGTCTGCTGGGAGCACTTCGCAGCGCTTCCATCGATGAAGAGCACCGTACTATTATGAGTGCAGTGATCCAGAAGGTTCAGTCCGCCAAGAGCGGACTGACTGAAGCCTATCCAAGCCTTCTGACAGGCTTTGAGGTAAGTAGGGAAAAATATTACCGCATAGACAGTAGCCCCTGATGCTTTGTTTGATGTTCACAAAGAAAAACTAAAGAGAGGATCAAATAATATTCGCAGGAGTCTAATTAAGTATGCCTGTATGCATTTGCAGGCTATGCTGCTGACCTCTGCCGCACTGACTGCGGAGGTCGCCGCTCTGAAGCGGAACTTCGAGCGGTCCGAGGGAGAGCTCGGCCTTGCCAAGAGGCAGCTCGAGGAGAACAAAGGTAAGTAATACCTAGTCTATAGATGTGTATATATAAAAAAGATGTGATTGCAAAATGACAGGACCATCATAAATTTGCCAGGGGCCACTACCGAAGTGGCGACCCTGAAACAAGCGCTATCCGAGGCTGAAAACAAAGCGGCCAAGGAGCGCACCGAGCGAGAAAAGCAAGAGGCGTGGGTGGGCGAGGTGCGGCAAGAGCTCCAAGCTCTCGTGACGAAGCACGAGGCGTTGGAGCATGACTCGAAGACACGAGAGTCTGAGCTTGCCACGGCCCTTAAGAGCGCAAAGAATGCCAAGGCTGAAGCCCAAAAGGCCCTCCAGGAGATTGAGGCGATGAGCAAGATACCGGCGGGTAAGGCATTCAATATGCAAAGCAAGCATGTGAAAGTAAATTACTTGTTACTTACCCGAGTCCGGAGCTTTCCAGGAGCATTCGCAGATTTGCCCCGCAGCGTGTCGGATGCCGCACAGTTTTACCAGGCCGAGGAGGGAAGCTCAGCGGAGAAGCTGTTCTGGTCTCAGTATACTGGGACCGAACACCCGGTGCCTATGAGCGACCAGCTAAAGTAGCTGGTCGAGCTACACAAGGCGGCCGAACAGGCCATGAAGGGCTTTATAGTCCGGATGTGGCCTGGCGACGCCCTTCCCAATAGCTACTTTCACCTAGTGAGGCGGCTTGCGGATGCCTGCCCACGGCTGGAAGTCAGCAAGCGGTCCGTCTGCATCGAAGGTGCACGTCGGGCTTTCGCCTGTGTGAAGGTGCAATGGGCCAAGCTTGACGCTGTGAAGCTGATCAAGGAAGGGCCACCAGAGGGCAAGGAGCATCGCCACCCTGAGATGTACTATGAGGGTGTCCTGAAGGGTGCTCGTCTCGTAGCGGACGAGTGTACGAAAGATATAATATTTGAGTAAACTTGCTCATGTAATCCTGTATTCATGAAAACTTATTCATATGTGCTATGCAACGCTTGTTTGAATTTAAAATATTACCTTCTGTTCGGCTGTTTATCAAATCTGAGAGATAGCTAGTCGTCGGCTTCTGCCCCCATGCCACGAGTGCTGGGGTGTTCGGGATAAACTTGAGCACTCTTGTTCCCATTTTTGGGTCCTTCGAGGGAGGTGCTCAGCACAACGAACAAGGTAATCGGATTATAATGCTTTATCACTCTCACTTAGCCATAGAATTCTATAATTTTAAATTTCGGCGAAGCCCCTAGTATTCGAAAGGCCGAATTCGGGGCGCTATACATGCCTTAAGCCGGACAAAGCCGACTCCTCGCTCTAAGCGGCATAAGTCTTTAGGGACTCGAAAACCTCTCGAACAGTGACCAGTCTCTCGCCTTATCATGACAGTCAATTTTAGCTTTCTCTACTGAGGTGCTTAGCCCAGCAGAACCGGGGCACAATAGCAGTAGTTCTCTCAGTGCTACCTTAGCCGATTTAGCGGAACATAAGGTACCAAAACAAGGGAGTCGGGCAAACCCAACTATTGACCAAAGACATGATTCGGAGCTGATGCATATAATGTTATAAGTTCGGGGTGCCGCACTGTTGAAAGTGTTCGGACTTCGCACGCCGTAATAAGGGGTATGCTTAAGCCCCTAGCGTATTAGCCGTACCAGAGTGTATGGGTGCTTGATGTCATGAACGAACATATATATGTATATATATAAAAGGGAAGAATAAAGAATGCGATAATAGTCTAGTGCTATGCATTGTTTATTCAAAAGGTGCGTTAAAGCAGAATGATACAGGTAGTGAGATAAGCAAAAAGTAGGACTATGTCCCCTCCAAGGGCAAGCTGAAGAATAGTATTAAAGCAAGTATTGCACTCGTTATCGTAATCCACCTGAGAGTTCCGTGGTGTGACGTAGCTTTCTACCTTCTTGGATGCTGCATCATATGTACGGCAATCATGCTGCCGGACAAGGTTTCCAGAGATTAAAGTCCTGAAAGAGAGAAAAATAACAAAGAGGGAAGCCCCTAGTGCGGTTTAAGCCGCCTCTTGGGGCGTGCCATAATCGTGCCTCTCCCTACCTGTGCCCATGGTATTTTTAATGCATAATTATGTACGCGTGGCACGAGTTTCGCCGTTTGGCTTGGGCCGGGGTGGGGGCCGCATTGCTATGCAAACTCGGGACGTGCCAGGCGGTCCTGTTGCCGATTACTCCGGGCGCGCTTGAAGGTGTTCGGGTCCTTAAACGCCGAACTAGTGGATTGCCTTAAGAGGCTGATTTGCGCTTCCGCTGCGAGGGCCGCAGTGTGCTCCTCCGTTCGGAGAGAGCGCTCTGTGTTTCCATTAACTGTAATGACCCCCCGAGGTCCTCGCATCTTGAGCTTGAGGTATGCATAATGCGGTACCGCATTGAATCTCGCAAATGCGGTTCGCCCGAGCAGTGCATGATAACCACTACGGAACGGGACTATATCGAAGATTAACTCTTCGCTTGGAAGTTATCCGGGGATCCGAAGACCACTTCCAGTGTGACTGAGCCCATGCAATGGGCCTCTACACCTGGTATGACGCCTTGAAAGGTCGTTTTTGTGGGTTTGATCCTTGAGGGGTCTATACCCATTTTGCACACTGTGTCCTGATAAAGCAGGTTCAGGCTGCTGCCGCCATCCATAAGGACTCGAGTAAGGTGAAATCCGTCAATGATTGGGTCTAGGACCAGTGTGGAAAATCTGCCATGACGGATACTAGTGGGGTGGTCCCTGCGATCGAAGGTGATCGGACAGGAGGACAATGGGTTGAACTTTGGGGCGACTGGCTCCAACGCATATACTTCCCTGAGCGCATGCTTCCGCTCTCTCTTGGGGATGTGGGTTGCATATATCATGTTCACCGTCCGCACTTGTGGGGGGGGGGAACCTCTTCTGTCCTCCGGTGTTCGGCTGCCGGGGCTCTTCCTCGTCATCGCTATGTGGACCCTTATCTTTGTTTTCGGCAATTAACTTGCCGGCCTGCTTGAACACCCAACAATCCCTGTTGGTGTGGTTGGCTGGCTTGTCTGGGGTGCCGTGTATTTGACACGAGCGATCGAGTATACGGTCCAAACTGGACGGGCCCGGAGTGCTTCGTTTGAATGGCTTTTTCCGCTGACCGGGTTTAGAGCCTTTGAATCCGGCATTGACTGTCGTATCCTCAGTATTATCGTTGTTAATGCGGTGCTTATGTTTATTGCGACATGACCTGCTATTGCCGTCCTTGGTATCCGAAGTACCATGGTTCTTTGATATGTTATTACTGCGAGCCAGCCAGCTGTCTTCTCCCGCACAAAAGCGGGTCATGAGTGTCATGAGGGCTGCCATAGATTTCGGCTTTTCCTGACCAAGGTGCCGGGCTAGCCACTCGTCGCGGATGTTGTGCTTGAAAGCTGCTAGGGCCTCTGCATCCGGACAGTCGACAATTTGATTTTTCTTTGTTAGGAACCTTGTCCAGAATTGCCTGGCCGATTCCTCTGGCTGTTGAATTATGTGGCTCAAGTCATCGGCATCTGGTGGTCGCACATAAGTGCCCTGAAAGTTGTCAAGGAATGCGGCTTCCAGATCTTCCCAACAGCCAATGGACTCTGCTGGAAGGCTATTGAGCCAATGCCGAGCTGGTCCTTTGAGTTTGAGTGGGAGGTATTTAATGGCGTGTAGATCATCACCGCGTGCCATGTGGATATGCAGGAGGAAATCCTCGATCCATACCGCAGGATCTGTTGTGCCGTCGTATGATTCTATATTTACGGGTTTGAAACCCTCTGGAATTTGGTGATCCATTACTTCGTCTGTGAAGCATAAGGGGTGTGCGGCACCTCTGTACTGGGCTATATCACGACGCAGCTCCAATGAGTCTTGCCCGCTGTGCTCGGCCCGGCCAGATTTACTTTTACTGTATCCGGCGTGACGATTATCGTCTCGCGTAGTGGCGCGCCCCCACGATCCATAGATCGATCTTGCGTGTTTTGCTTTGTCCTCCAATACGTCTCGCAGGTCTAGCGTATTTCCCCATGCCTTTTTATTTGAATGGCGTCGGGGTGCAGGCGGAGCTTTTGGCTGGAATGCCTCTCTGTCGCGGCCACGAGGTGGCCGGTCAGTCGCGTCATACGCTTCTTCCTCCAGTCAGGGTAGCAACCCGCATTTTGGGTAACTCTTGGAGGGGCGTTCGAGTTTATATTCCTCGGTCGCCAGGACTTCAGTCCATCTGTCAGCTAGCAGATCTTGATCAGCTTGAAGCTGCTGCTGCTTTTTCTAAAGGATATTTGCCGTGGCTATAAGCCGGCGCTTGAAACGCTCTTGTTCGACGGGATCCTCTGGCACGACGAATTCGTCATCTTCGAGGCTTGCCTCGTCTTTGGAGGGAGGCATGTAATTATCATCCTCCGCCTCTCCGTCTGTCGCTCCTTCTGGAGGGCTGGCTTCTCCATCCTCCTGCCCTAAATCGTGCTGGAGGGGATTGTTGCCATCTTCGGCACTATCCGGAGTGTTATTATCTCCTATGTTGGTATCACCGTTTTTGCTTTGGCGGGACTTAGAGCGGCATCGCTGACATCGTCGCTTGGGTTGCTTCTTGGAGGGGTCATCCTCCGCTGTCTCGTCGCCATTTCCTTCTTTGGGTGTGTCCACCATGTATATATCGTATGATGAGGTGGATGTCCAGTGCCCTGTGGGCAGTGGTTCCTCTTCGTCTCCCGCATCGTCGTCCATACCGTCGATGTCTTCAGAGTCGAAGTCGAGCATGTCGGTTAAGTCGTCGACAGTGGCTACTAAGTGGGTGGTGGGTGGGCGGCGAATTTCTTCGCCATCCGCATCCCAATCCTGCCGGACATAGTTCAGCCAGGATCCTCTTGACAAGGAGAGAGGCCTTAATGAGTTCAGTATGTCGCCAAAGGGCGAGTGCTGGAAAATATCCGCAGAGGTAAACTCCATGATCGGCGCCCAATCGAATTCGCTAGGAACGGGCGCTGGCGGTTCGGAGTCCGTGGCCGGAGAAGGATCCGGCAGTTTGACAACACGGCTCTCGTGCAGGGTAAGGTCGATGTTTGGCTCGATCGCCGCTGAGGATAAGGCCTCCATGGCGGGGTCCATCCACCCGTCCATGGACGACGCAACTGGCTCCGAATTGAGGGCTGGAGCGGCTGCCGGTGCAATCTCCTGAACGTTGTCCGATGGTAGAGCTAAATCGTACTCATCGTGACTGTGTGACGCACAAGGCAGGGGCTCGAATCCGTTGAAGATCAAGTCTCCGCGGATATTGCCCGTGTAGTTTAAGCTTCCAAACCTGACCTGGTGGCCAGGGGCGTAACTTTCGATCTGCTCCAGACGGCCAAGCGAGTTGGCCCGCAGTGCGAAGCCGCCGAACACAAAGATCTGTCTGGGGAGAAAAGTCTCACCCTGGACTGCATCGCTATCGATGATCGTAGGAGCCATCAAGCCTAACGGCGACGACACAGAGGAACTCTCAATGAAAGCACCAATGTCGGTGTCAAAACCGGCGGATCTCGGGTAGGGGGTCCCGAACTGTGTGTCTAAGGCGGATGGTAACGGGAGGCAGGGGACACGATGTTTTACCCAAGTTCGGGCCCTCTTGATGGAGGTAAAACCCTACGTCCTGCTTGATTTATTCTTGATGATGTGGGTATTACAAGAGTTGATCTACCACGAGATCGGGGAGGCTAAACCCTAGAAGCTAGCCTATGGTATGATTGTCTCTTGTCCTACGGACTAAACCCTCCAGTTTATATACACACCGGAGGGGGCTAGGGTTACACAAGGTCGGTTACAAAGGAGGATATATACATATCCGTATTGCCTAGCTTGCCTTCCACGCCAAGTAGAGTCTCATCCGGACACAGGACGAAGTCTTCAATCTTGTATCTTCATAGTCCAACAGTTCGGCCAAAGGTTATAGTTCGGCTGTCCGAAGACCCCCTAATCCAGGACTCCCTCAGCTAGCCTGGCGGATATCCAAAGTAATAGTTGGGGTCGTACTGTGAAGAAGCCTCAGATTGCCACTAGTTGGCAATCACCTCCGGATCCCACTGGTAATCAGACTATCGTGGAGGCTCAAATTGTGATTCAGGCTCTGGCTCTGTAGCTGCTGTAGGTTCCGGTAGGCGTGAATGGCCTCCAACGGAACAAGGTACTTGCCTGCAGATAAATCAAACAAGGAGCAGGCAAGGTAATAGTCTCAGGATGATTTTTACCAAATATTAATTTGTACTTAAGCGCCTTTTCCCTATTCTTAACAATAAAATCATGTGCTACCATACTCTTATAATCTAAATAAACAGGAGGCAGCAACTTCTCTTCCTTCTCATAATGCCTAATAGGTATGTTAAAGTGTGCAGCGAGGCACGAGGCGAAGATGCCTCCAAGGATGGGGCCCTTAGTACGGTTAAGATTTAACCGCTTTGCAACAATAGCGCCCATACTGAATGTGTCATCACGAAATAAGGCATGGTACAAAATAACAATATCATGGGCACTCAGGTTTCCACAGTTTCCGCACCCGATTAAGCATCTACTAGCAAATATAGCAAAGTAACGTAGAATAGGAAAGTGTATGCTAGTAATTCATGCATCGGAAACCTTCCTCGTTTCCCCTATAGCAATGGTATCAATAAACCCATCCACATCGTCACGATGTGGTTCCTCTATGCTGCCCTGGAAAGGGATCAAACAAACCCGAGAAAAATCATGAAGTGACATCTCCTTATGCTCATCATATAAATAAAATTCCACCGTAGGTGGTGAGCTCCTAGCATGGAAATGAAAGTTTTGCACAAAGATGTTGGTGAGTAAGAGATACTGTTCGCGTTGGTCGTGGAGGAAGGCGGTGAGGCCTGCATTCTCAGCCAATTCATAGAAATCATCATAAATCCTGGCTGCTCTCAAGAAATCACATGGCCGAACCTTCGCGGTGCGAGGAAGATTATATTTGGGCCTCTTATCCTCCTCACTTTGCTTATCCTTCGAGCTTCGGCTCGATGAGCCCCTCAAAATAAAAGTGAACCAAACTCAACAATATTGATAGCAACTACTCCTACAAGTGCCGAGAGGCAATATCATGCATCAAAACTACTTTTGACCATATAAATTTGACATGCAAGCTCAAGAACAGGGTCACCTAAGCAGCAAAAATATGCAATGAATAAAGCACTAGAACAAAAACTAATTGGACCATTGGAGGAGTCACATACCAAGGAACAATCCCCCAAAGCAGTTTTTTGAATGGAGCTTTGAGCAAGGAGATCGAAAATGGCAGCAAAATGAGCTTGGACTCGGGTTTGAGCTGGTTAGTGATGTTTGTGGGAGGAAGGAGTGTGTGGTAGCTGGAATAAGTGGAGGGGAGTCACCGTGGGCCCACGAGGCAGGGGGCGCACCCTCCACCCTCGTGGCCAGGTGCTTGCCCCCCTGCTGTGTTCTCAGTGCCAGATATTCTCAAATATTCTAGAAAAAATCATATTTAATTTTCAGGGCATTTGGAGAACTTTTATTTTTGGGGTATTTTTTTATTGCATTGATAATTCAGAAAACAGACAGAAATTACTATTTTTGCTTTATATAATATAAATAACAGAAAGTAAAAAGAGGGTACACAGAGTTGTGTTTTATAAATTCATCCATCTCATGCTCATCAAAAGGAATCCACTAACAAGGTTGATCAGGTCTTGTTAACAAACTCATTCCGAATAACATGGAATTGGATAATTTTCAAATAACACTAGGTTACCTCAACGGGGATATGCACATCCCCAACAATAAGAATGTCATATTTCTTCTTGACAGTAGGAAGAGGAAATTCAAAACCTCCAAAAATAATCGATGGAATTTTTCCGATAGAGTTGATACTGTGGACTTGAGGTTTTTTCCTCGGAAAGTGTACCGTATGCTCATTGCCATTAACATGAAAAGTGACATTGCCTTTGGTGCAATCAATAACAGCCCCTGTAGTATTCAAAAAGGGTCTTTCAAGAATAATAGACATACTATCGTCCTCGGAAATATCAAGAATAACAAAGTCCGTTAAAATAGTAACGTTTGCAACCACAGCAGGCATATCCTCACAAATACCGACAGGTATAGCAGTTGATTTATCAGCCATTTGCAAAGATATTTCAGTAGGTGTCAACTTACTCAAATCAAGTCTACGATATAAAGAGAGAGGCATAACACTAACACCGACTCCAAGATCACATAAAGCAGTTTTAACATAGTTTCTTTTAATGGAGCATGGTATAGTTGGTACTCCGAGATCTCCTAGTTTCTTAGGTATTCCACCCTTAAAAGTATAATTAGCAAGCATGGTGGAAATTTCAGCTTCCGGTATCTTTCTTTTATTAGTAACAATATCTTTCATGTATTTAGCATAAGGATTCATTTTAAGCATATCAGTCAAACGCATCTGCAAGAAGATAGGTCTAATCATTTTAGCAAAGCGCTCAAAATCCTCATCATCCTTTTTCTTGGATGGTTTGGGAGGAAAAGGTATGGGTTTCTCAACCCATGGTTCTCTTTCTTTACCGTGCTTCCTAGCAACAAAGTCTCTCTTATCATAACGTTGATTCTTTGATTGTGGGTTATCAATATCTATAGCAGGTTCAATCTCTACTTCATTGTCATTACTAGGTTGAGCATCAACATGAACATCATTATTAACATTATCACTAGGTTCATGCTCATTACCAGATTATGTTTCAACATCAGAAATAGAGATATCATTAGGATTCTCAGGTGTGTTAATAACAGGTTCACTAGAAGCATGCAAAATCCTATCATTTTTCTTTTTTCTTCCTCTTAGAAGGACTAGGTGCATCAATATTATTTCTCTGAGAATCTTGCTCAATTCTCTTAGGATGGCCCTCAGGATACAAGGGTTCCTGAGTCATTTTACCACCTCTAGTCATAACTCTAACAGCATTATCATTTTTCTTACTATTCAATTCATTGAGCAAATCATTATGAGCTTTGAGTACTTGTTCTACTTGAGTGGTAACCATAGAAGCATGTTTACTAATAAGTTTTAGTTCACCTTTAATATTAGCCATATAATCACCCAAGTGTTCAAGCATATCAGCATTGCGTTTTAATTCCCTACCAAAATAAGCATTGAAATTTTCCTGTTTAACCATAAAGTCATCAAACTCATCCAAGCATGGGCTAATAAACTTAGTAAATGGGATTTCAGCTTTATCATATCTATAGAGAGAATTTGCCTTTACTACCTGTGTCGGGTTATCAAGACCATGTACTTCTTCAACATGCAGTAAATTAAGACCATGTATTTCTTCAATAGGAGGTAAATTCTTAACATCTTCAGCTTTAATGCCTTTTTATTTCATAGATTTCTTTGCGTCTTGCATATCTTCAAAACTGAGAAATAGAATACCCCTTTTCTTCGGAGTTGGCTTAGGAGTTGGTTTAGGAATTGGATCAGGAAGTGTCCAATTATTTTCGTTGGTCATCGTATTATTCAATAAAATTTCATCTTCATCTTGTGTTCTTTCCCTCAAAACACAACCAGCACAAATATCCAGGTGGTCTCTGGAAGCATCAGTTAGTCCATTATAAAAGATATCAAGTATTTCATTTTTCTTAAGAGGATGATCATGCAAAGCATTAAGTAATTGGAGAAGTCTCCCCCAAGCTTGTGGGAGACTCTCTTCTTCAATTTGCACAAAATTATATATTCCCCTTAAAGCAGCTTGTTTCTTATGAGCGAGGAAATATATAGCAGAGAAGTAATAAATCATATCCTGGGGACTACGCACACAACCAGGATCAAGAGAATTAAACCATATCTTAGCATCACCCTTTAATGAGAACGAAAATAATTTAAGGATATAATAATAGCGAGTTTTCTCATCATTAGTGAACAGGGTGGCTATATCATTTAATTTAGTAAGATGTGCCACAATAGTTTCAGATTCATAGCCATAGAAAGGATCAGATTCAACCAAAGTAATTATCTCAGGGTCGACAGAGAATTCATAATCCTTATCAGTAACAAAGATAGGTGAAATAGCATAAGCAGGATCATATTTCATTCTAGCATTCAAAGTTTTTTTTTCAACTTAGCTAATAATTTCTTAAGATCACTCCTATCATTGCAAGCAAGAAAGTCTCTAGCAGTTTCTTCATCCATAACATAGCCCTCAGGCACAACAGGTAATTCATATCTAGGGGGAGAGTCTTCATCATCACTTTCATCAATATTATCAGTTTCAATAATTTCATTCTCTCTAGCCCTAGCAAGTTGTTCATCAAGAAATTCACCAAGTGGCACAGTAGTATCAAGCATAGAAGTAATTTCATCATAAGTATCATGCATAGTAGAAGTGGCATCATCAATAACATGCGACATATCAGAATTAATAGCAGAAGCAGGTTTAGGTGTCACAAGCTTACTCAAAACAGAAGGTGAATCAAGTGCAGAGCTAGATGGCAGTTCCTTACTTCCCCTCGTAGTTGAGGGATAAATTTTGGTTCTTAGATCTTTCAAGTTCTTCATAATGATAAGCAGATATAAATCCCAAGTGACTCAAAGAATAGAGCTATGCTCCCCGGCAACCGTGCTAGAAAATAGTCTTGATAACCCACAAGTATAGGGGATCGCAACAGTTTTCGAGGGTAGAGTATTCAACCCAAATTTATAGATTCGACACAAGGGGAGCCAAAGAATATTCTCAAGTACTAGCAGCTGAGTTGTCAATTCAACAACACCTGGAAACTTAATATCTGCAGCAACGTGTTTAGTAGCAAAGTAATATGATAGTAGTGGTAACGGTGGTAAAAGGTAACGGTAGCAAAAGTAATATTTTTGGTGTTTTGTAGTGATGATAACAATAGCAACGGAAAAGTAAATAAGCGAAGAACAATATATGGAAAGCTCGTAGGCAATGGATCGGTGATAGAGAATTATGCCGGATGCGGTTCATCATATAACAGTCATAACCTAGGGTGACACAGAACTAGCTCCAGTTCATCAATGTAATGTAGGCATGTATTTCGAATATAGTCATACGTGCTTATAGAAAAGAACTTTCATGACATCTTTTGTCCTACCCTCCCGTGGCAGCGGGGTCCTATTGGAAACTAAGGTATATTAAGGCCTCCTTTTAATAGAGTACCGGACCAAAGCATTAACACATAGTGAATACATGAACTCCTCGAACTACGGTCATCACCAGGAGTGGTCCCGATTATTGTCACTTCGGGTTGCCGGATCATAACACATAGTAGGTGACTATAGACTTGCAAGATAGGATCAAGAACTCTCATACATTGATGAAAACATAATAGGTTCAGATCTGAAATCATGGCACTTGGGCCCTAGTGACAAGCATTAAGCATAGCAAAGTCATAGCAACATCAATCTCAGAACATAGTGGATACTAGGGATCAAACCCTAACAAAACTAACTCGATTACATGATAAATCTCATCCAACCCATCACCGTCCAGCAAGCCTACGATGGAATTACTCACGCACGGCGGTGAGCATCATGAAATTGGTGATGGAGGAGGTTGATGATGACGATGGCGACGGATTCCCCTCTCCGGAGCCCCGAACGGACTCCAGATCAGCCCTCCCGAGAGAGTTTAGGGCTTGGCAGCGGCTCCGTATCGTAAAACGCGATGAATCCTTCTCCCTGGGTTTTTTTCTCCCCGAAAGTGAATATATGGAGTCAGGGTTGAGGTCGATGGAGCGTCAGGGGGACCACGAGGCAGGGGGAGGGGGTGGGCGTGCCCCCACCCTCGTGGACAGGTGGAGGCCCCCTGACATGGATCTTCCTTCTAGTATTTTTTATATATTCCAAAATAATTCCCCATCGATTTTCTGGTCATTCCGAGAACTTATATTTCTGCACAAAAATAACACCATGGCAGTTCTGCTAAAAATAGCATCAGTCCGGGTTAGTTCCATTCAAATCATGCAAGTTAGAGTTCAAAACAAGGGCAAAAGTGTTTGGAAAAGTAGATACGACGGAGACGTATCAGGTATCACGTCCAAGATTAGTAGACCGACTCCTGCCTGCATCTACTACTATTACTCCACACATCGACCGCTATCCAGCATGCATATAGTGTATTAAGTTCATGGAAAAATGAAATAATGCAATAATAATGATGACATGATGTAGACAAGATCTATTTATGTAGAAATAGACCCCATCTTGTTATCCTTAATAGAAATGATACATACGTGTCGGTTCCCCTTCTGTCAGTGGGATCAAGCACCGTAAGATCGAACCCATTACAAAGCAACTCTTCCCATTGCAAGATAAATATATCAAGTTGGCCAAACAAAACCCAAATATCGGATAAGAAATACAAGGCTATAAGCAACCATGCATATAAGAGATCAAAGAAGACTCAAATAACTTTCATGTATAAAAAGATAGATCTGATCATAAACTCGAAGTTCATTGGATCCCAACAAACACACCGCAAAAAGAGTTACATCATATGGATCTCCAATAGACCATTGTATTGAGAATCAAAAGAGAGAGAGGAAGCCCTCTAGCTACTAACTACGAACCTGTAGGTCTACAAAGGACTACTCATGCATCACTGGAGAGGCACCAATGGACATGATGAACCCCTCAATGATGGTGTCTAGATTGGATCTGGTGGTTCTGGAACTTGCGGCATCTGGAATTGATTTTTGTCGACTCCCCTAGGGTTTTTGGAATATTGGGGGTATTTATAGAGTAAAGAGGCGGTTCAGGAGGGCCTCTAGGCCCGCCCTGGTGGGTTGTGCTCTGCTTGGAGCACCCCCAAGTGCTTCTTAGGCCCACTGGATGTCTTCTGGTCCATCAAAAATTCACAAAAAGTTTCGTTGTGTTTAGACTCCATTTGGTATTGATTTCCTGCGATGTAAAAAACATGCAAAATACAGCAACTTGCACTTGGCACTATATCCATAGGTTAGTACCAAAAAATGATATAAAATGACTAGAAAATGATTATAAAACATCCAAGAATGATAATATAACAACATGGAACAATAAAAAATTATAGATACGTTGGAGACGTATCACTCTTCTGACTTCATCTCCAAGTCTCCTGGTTGTCTTCTGGTCCAAGAAAAATCATCACGAAGGTTTTATTCCGTTTGGTATTCCTTTTCTACGAACTCAAAAACAGATAAAAAAATAGGAACTGGCACTGGGCTCTAGGTTAATAGGTTATTCCCAAAAATAATATAAAATAGCATATTAATGCATATAAAACATCCAAAACAGATAATATAATAACGTGGAACAATCAAAAATTATAGATACGTTGGAGACGTATTAGATACTGACTACCTCATGTCGCTCTATGAACAATCCAGGCACACAAAAAAGATATTTATTTGAAGATTTTAGAGGTGGCACATGCAAATTTACTTAGGACGGCAGGGTAATACGGCATATAGGTAGGTATGGTGGACTCATCTTGAATAACTTGGGTTTCAGGTTTTTGATGCACAAGCAGAATTCCTGCTTAGTACAGGCAAAGGCTAGCAAATAGGTTGAGAAGCGGCCAGCTAGAGAGCGAAAACGGTCATGAACATGCATTATGCATAAGTAACATTGGATACTAGCATGAGTAGGATATGAACACCATTAACATAAATATCATAGAGGCTATGTTGGTTTTGATTCAACTACATGCATGAACATGTGCCAAGTCAAGCCACTCGAACATCCAGAGGAGGATACCATATCATCATACTACATCACAAGCATTTTAATACAATGTTGGCATCCAAGATAAATCATTACCACTCCTAGCTACTTAAGCATGGCATGAGAAACAATAATCTCTAACTGTCATTGCAAACATGTTTAATCATAACATGTTGAATCATGGATACCAGGTTAAACATATTTACAAAAACATAACAAGTTGAGTTCATACACGTTTCTCTCTGCCACAGCCAGTTCATCAATATCGTCATTATCGCCTTTCACTTGCACGACCGAACAATATGAAAATAATAATAATGCAAGACTGTCATGGACTAAGTTGGAATCTGCAAACATTTTATTCAAAAGGAGAAGACAAAGTAATATGGGCTCTTTGTTAGATCAACAATAATGCATAAGAGAGCCACTCGACATTTTCATCGTGGTGTTCTCCTCGGTATGACTAAGAAAAAAAGGAAAAGAAATTCAGAGAAACACACTGAAATATTTTTGGCGTTTTTGGTTTTTCTTGAACAAGCAAATAAAAGGAAAGAAACAAAAATGAGAAAAATCTTTTTGTGTTTTCTTTTTAGTACTACAACAATTTAAACTAGGAAGAAAAACTGAAAAGAAGCAGGAAATGTATTTTTGGATTTTCTCAAAGTTTTTCAAACACACAAGAATAAAGTGAGAAAATAAATTTAACATGGATAATACAATGAAAGAGTGTGGACACCGAGAAGTGGAATGAAATGTGTGATCATGAATGTAATGTCGGTGGAAACACGTACTCCCCCAAGCTTATACTTTTGGCCTAACTTGGTAATCAGTCAGTAGCCTGCATAATGGTCAGAGTGATAGCTCACAGAGCCTCTAGGTGCAGATACCTCAGCCCGCCGTGCAGCCACAACTGCCGCGTTATGAGCTTGGTCCTTGCTCTCAAGAACATAATATCTTCCCTTAGTGTGAACATCAAAGAGAGAAGGTGCAGGCAAATATGTGTCTACAATGGAACTTTTATTAAACAACTGGTTATAAGTGAAATTATGGGGTTCACCACTAAGGATCTTATGACGTTTCATAGCATCAAAGTCTAAGTACTGCGTGGGTAAAATAGGGTCATAAGGCCAAGGTGAAATACCCAGCTCTCTTGCTAAGCGTGTGGCATAAATTCCACCATAAGAATATCCACTACCAGCATTGTGTTGTAACCTGCGTGCAACAATCTCTCCAAGATTATAACTTTTGTCACCGGTGAGAGCGATGCGTATGAGGCTCAAGTCTGGAGCACAGTGTACTACAATCTTGTTTGCCTACAATGCATTTTCCATTAAATAATGCAAAGTACTGGATTGAGGGAAAATGAATGCTCCTTATTCTACCTTGTGTCACTCCCCTAGTCTCACCATAGCAAAGACTAGTCACGAAAATCTCAAACTCAGATCTTGGTGGTTCGTCAAGCGAACCCCGGAATGGCATTTTGCAGTAGTAGGCAAATCTCTCTAAAGATATGGTAAATGTATTTTCATACAATTTAAATGACACACTAGACTCACAGGGATGGAATTTAAATCCTTTGGTAAATGATTCAGTGAGGTTTAGGTGTTGGTTACACTTATCTGAAATGTACGGGTTGAGCTCAGCATTGTGAACATATTGCTCAAATTCTTCCTTAATGCCCACACGCACCATATAATCGTTGCATGACCATAAGCATGATTTGGTGGTGGCATCTTGTATGCAACTTTCACTTGGTTCAACATAAGACCGACGAGCGGAGCTGCTACTAGAAGATGCCTTCGAGGACCTCATCCTCGAATAAATCCTTCCAAAGAGGTTCATCATATTCACGTACAATTTTCTGAAATTTTTGGGCCGCAAAAATTTGTTAACAGAACTTCACAAGATTGAAAGCAACTACTCATAAGGACGCATAGATGCTATATCAAGCATTCAAACTACTTAGAACTCTAAGAATTCAATATGCAAGCTCATTTATAGCAGCACCAAGAGTAACTAATTATTAAAAATATAAACCACTAAATAAAAACTAATTGGACCAACAGAGGAGTCACATACCAAGCAACAATCCCCTGAAACAGTTTTGGAAACGGAGCTTCGAGCAAAGAGATCGAAATTCGCGGGTTTGAGAGCAAGAACACGAGAGAGAGAGAGAGAGAGAGAGCAATGGTGATTTTTTTTTCTAGAGGTAGGTGGTGATGTGGGATGAAAAGATAAGTGAGGGGGCCCACGTGGGGACCACAACCCACCAAGGCGCGCCTGGGGGTCCTGGTGCGCCCAAGTGGGTTGTGCCCACCTGGTGCACCTCCCTCTGATGTTATTTGCACCAAAATTTCTTAAATATTCAGAAAAAAATAGTATTAAAATTTTAGAGCATTCTAAGAAATTTTATTTTTGGGTCATTTTTTATTGCACATGAAATTTAGAAAACTGACAAAACATGGCATTTTATTTTTATTTAACTAATATAAATAGAAAACAAAAGGTAGGAACAGAAGGTAGTGCTCGCTAAATTCATCTGCTTCATACCTCTCAAAAATGATCCATTAATAAGGTTGATTAGGTCTTATTAACAGCCACTTTCCATTAGCATGAAATCGAAGAACTTTCGTAAATCACTAAGTTACCTCAACGGGGATATGAATGTCCCCAACAATAAGCATTTCATATTTCTTTTTAACAGTAGGTAGGGGTAGTTCAAAACTTCCAATAGTGATTATCGGAGATGTTTCAATAACATTAATACCATTCACTTGGAATTGTTTCTTCGGAAAGTGCACCATATGCTCATTACCATTGATATGAAAAGTGACCTTGCTTTTATTGCAATCAATAACAGACCCTGCAATATTCAAAAAGGTTTTACCAAGGATAATCGACATGTTGTCATCCTCGGGCATCTGAAGTATAACAAAGTCAGTCAAAATAGTAACATTAGCAACAACAACTGGAACATCCTCACAAATATCGATAGGTACAGCAGTTGATTTATCAGCCATTTGAAAAGATATTTCAGTAGGTGTGAGTTTATTCAAATCAAGTCTTTTATATAAAGAGAAATGCATAACACTAACACCAACTCCTAAATCACATAAAGCAGTTTTCACATAGTTTCTTTTGATGGAGCAAGGTATAGTGGGGATTCCTGGATCTCCAAGGTTTTTTAGATACTCCATCTTTAAAAGTATAATTAGGAAGCATGGTGGAGATTTCAGCTTCCGGTATTTTTCTCTTGTTGGTGATGATGTCTTTCATGTACTTTGCATAAGGATGCATTTTCAAGATATTAGTCAAGCGAGTACGCAAAAAGACTGGCCTAATCATTTTAGCAAAGTGTTCGAATTCTTCATCATTTTTCTTTTTAGTTGACTTAGGTGGAAAGGGCATAGGTTTTTGAACCCATGGTTCCCTTTCCTTACCATGTTTTCTAGCAACAAAGTCTCTTTTATCATATCTTTTATTCTTGGGTTGTGGGTTATCAAGATCAACAGCCGGTTCTATCTCAACATCATTGTCTGGTTCTTTATTATTTGTTTGAGTATCTTCATGAACCTCTTCATTATCTTTTTCATTATTAGAAGGTGAGTGTTCACTACGAGATTGAGTTTCAGCATCAGAGATAGAAACTTCATTATCATTATCAGGAGGTTTTTCTACTTCAGGTTCACTAGAGGCATGCAAAGTCCTATCATTTTTCTTCTTCTTTTTCTTGTTAGAAGGACTAGGTGCATCAGTGTTAATTCTTTGAGAGCCTTGTTCAATTCTTTTTGAGTGTCCCTCAGGATAAAGTGGTTCCTGAGTCATTTTGCCTCCTCTAGTTGCTACTCTAACAGAAAAATCACTTATATTTTGTTCATTTCATCAAGCAATTCTCTTTGAGATTTAGCAACTTGTTCTAGTTGAGTTTGAACCATAGAGGCAAGTTTTCCTAGACCCCTAACATCATTGGTAATTCTAAATAACAAGTCACTCAAACGAGCAATCATATCAGAATTGTATTTCAATTGTTTCATAACATTTGCATTGAAGTGATCTTGCTTTCTAATGTAATTATCAAACTCATAAAGGCATGGACTAGGATGCATATTATAAGGATTGTCATTGTCATTGAATTTCATTAAAGAATTTACCTCTACCACCTTAGGTGGTGGTGGTGTATCCAGCCCATGTATTTCTACAATAGGAGGTAAATTTTTGACATCCTCAGCTTTAATACCCTTTTCCTTCATAGATTTCTTTGCCTCTTGCATATCTTCTGGACTGAGATATAAGATACCCCTCTTCTTCGGATTAGGTTTAAGCGGTGGTTCGGGAAGATTCCAATCATCATAATTTTTCAATATGTTATTCAATAGTTCTTCAGCTTGTCCAATAGTTCGTTCCCTGAAAACACAACCAGCATAACTATCTAGGAAATCCCTAGAAGCATCGGTTAGTCCATTATAGAAGATATCAAGTATTTCATTTTTCTTAAGAGGATGATCAGGCAAAGCATTAAGCAATTGGAGAAGCCTCCCCAAGCTTGTGGGAGACTCTCTTCTTCAATTTCCACAAAGTTAAATATTTCCTGTAAGGCAGCTTGTTTCTTATGAGCAGGAAAATACTTTTCAGAGAAGTAGTAAATCATATCCTAGGGACTACGCACACAACCAGGAGCAATAGAATTATACCAAGTCTTAGCATCACCCTTTAATGAGAAAGGAAATAATTTGAGAATATAATAGTAATTAATTTTCTCATCATAAGCAAAAAGAGTGGCTATGTCATTCAACTTAGTAAGATGTGCCACAATAGTTTCAGTTTCATAACCATGGAAAGGATCAGATTCAACCAAAGTGATTAACTCTGGGTCGACAGAGAATTCATAATCCTTATCATCAACAAAGATAGGTGAAGTAGCAAACTTAGGATCACATTTCATTTTAGCATTCAAAGTATTTTCTTTATACTTGCATAATAATTTTTCCATATCATCTCGATCCTTACAAGCAAGAATGTCTCTAGTTGTCTCCTCATCCATAACATAACCTTCTGGTACCTTTGGCAATTCATATCTAGGAGAACCATGTGTAATAGGTGTTTCAAGATTTTCGGCTTCAAGCTCTTCATCAGTTTCAGTATCTTTAGTTCTAGGAAGTTGTTCATCAAGAATTCACCTAATGGCACATTATCATCAAGCAAGGTACTAGCATGCTACCTATTGAGCATGCGTTGGTTTTCCCTTGAAGAGGAAAGGGTGATGCAGCAAAGTAGCGTAAGTATTTCCCTCAGTTTTTGAGAACCAAGGTATCAATCCAGTAGGAGACTACACGCAAGTCCCTCGTACCTGCACAAACAATCAAGAACCTTGCAACCAATGCGATAAAGGGGTTGCCAGTCCCTTCACGGCCACTTGCAAAAGTGAGATCTGATAAAGATAATAAGATAAATATTTTTGGTATTTTTGTTGTAAATATTGAAAAGTAAAGATTGCAAAATAAACGGCGACAGAAATAACTAGTTGACAGGAAAATAATATAATGGAGAATAGACCCAGGGGCCATAGGTTTCACTAGTGGCTTCTCTCAAGATAGCATATTCTATGGTGGGTGAACAAATTACTATCGAGCAATTGATAGAAAAGCGAATAGTTATGAGAATATCTAGGCATGATCATGTATATAGGCATCACGTTTGTGACAAGTAGACCGAAATGATTCAGCATCTACTACTATTACTCCACACATCGACCGCTATCCAGCATGCATCTAGAGTATTAAGTTCATAAGAACAGAGTAACGCATTAGGCAAGATGACATGATGTATAGGGATAAACTCAAGCAATATGATATAAACCCCATCTTTTTATCCTCGATGGAACCAATACAATACGTGCCTTGCTGCCCTGCTGTCCCTGGGAAAGGACACCGCAAGATTGAACCCAAAGCTAAGCACTTCTCCCATTGCAAGAAAGATCAATCTAGTAGGCCAAACCAAACTGATAATCTGAAGAGACTTGAAAAGATATTTAAATCATGCATAAAAGAATTTAGAGAAGAACCAAATATTGTTCGTAGATAATCTTGATCATAAACCCACAATTCATTGGATCTCGACAAACACACGGTAAAAAGAATTACATCGAATAGATCTCCAAGAGAATCGAGGAGAACTTTGTATTGAGATCCAAAGAGAGAGAAGAAGCCATCTAGCTAATAACTATGGACCCGAAGGTCTGTGGTAAACTACTCACACATCATCGGAGAGGCTATGGTGTTGATGTAGAAGCCCTCCGTGACTGATTCCCCCTCCGGCGAAGCGCCGGAAAAGGCCCCAAGATGGTATCTCACGGGTACAGAAGGTTGAGGTGGTGGAAATAGGGTTTCGTGGTGCTCCTGGATGTTTTCAGGGTATATAAGTATATATAGGTGGAAGAAGTAGGTTGGTGGAGCTGCGAGGGCCCCACGAGGGTGGGGGCGTGTCCTCCTGCCTCGTGGCTTCCTCGCTGCTTCCTTGACGTCCACTCCAAGTCTCGTGGATTGCGTTTGTTCCAAAAACGATCCTCGCGAAGGTTTCATTCCGTTTGGATTCCGTTTGATATTCCTTTTCTGTGAAACACTGAAATAGGCAAAAAATGGCAATTTGCAATGGGCCTTCGGTTAATAGGTTAGTCCCAAAAATAATATAAAAGTGCATAATAAAGCCCATTAAACATCCAAAACAGATAATATAATAGCATGGAACAATCAAAAATTATAGATACGTTGGAGACGTATCAAGCATCCCCAAGCTTAATTCCTACTCGTCCTCGAGTAGGTAAATGATAAAAACAGATTTTTTTTTTGATGTGGAATGCTTCCTAACGTAATTTTCAAAGTAATTCTCTTTATTTTGGCATGAATGTTCAGATCCAAAAGATTCAAGATAAAAGTTTAATATTGACATAAAATAATAATACTTCAAGCATACTAACTAAGCAATTATGTCTTCTCAAAATAACATGGCCAAAGAAAGTTATCCCTACAAAATCATATAGTCTGGCTATGCTCTATCTTCACCACACAAAATATTTAAATCATGCACAACCCTGATGACAAGCCAACAATTGTTTCATACTTTTGACGTTCTCAAACTTTTTCAATCTTCACGCAATACATGAGCGTGAGCCATGGATATAGCACTATAGGTGGAATAGAATGGTGGTTGTGGAGAAGACAAAAAGGAGAAGATAGTCTCACATCAACTAGACGTATCAACGGGCTATGGAGATGCCTATCAATAGATATCAATGTGAGTGAGTAGGGATTGCCATGCAATGGATGCACTAGAGCTATAAGTGTATGAAAGCTCAAAAAGGAACTAAGTGGGTGTGCATCCAACTTGCTTGCTCACGAAGACCTAGGGAATTTTGAGGAAGCCCATCATTGGATTATATAGGCCAAGTTCTATAATGAAAATTCCCACTAGTATATGGAAGTGACAACATAGGAGACTCTCTATCATGAAGATCATGGTGCTACTTTGAAGCACAAGTGTGGTAAAAGGATAGTAGCATTGCCCCTTCTCTCTTTTTTTATTTGGGACTTTTCTCTTTTTTATGGCCTCTTTTTTTATATATATATTTTTTTCCGGAGTCCCATCCCCACTTGTGGGGGAATCATAGTCTCCATCATCCTTTCCTCACTGGGATAATGCTCTAATAATGATGATCATCACACTTTTATTTACTTACAACTCGATACTAGAACAAAAATATGACTCTATGTGAATGCCTCCGGCGGTGTACCGGGATATGTGATGAATCAAGAGTGACATGTATGAAAGAATTATGAACGGTGGCTTTGCCACAAATACGATGTCAACTACATGATCATGCAAAGCAATATGACAATGATGAAGCGTGTCATAATAAACGGAGCAGTGGAAAGTTGCAAGGCAATGTATCTCGGAATGGCTATGGCAATGCCATAATAGGTAGGTATGGTGGCTGTTTTGAGGAAGATATATGGTGGGTTTATGGTACCAGCGAAAGTTGCGCGGTACTAGAGATGCTTGCAATGGTGGAAGGGTGAGAGTGCGTATAATCCATGGACTCAACATTAGTCATAAAAAACTCACATACTTATTGCAAAAATCTATTAGTTATCGAAACAAAGTACTACGTGCACGCTCCTAGGGGGATAGATTGGTAGGAAAAGACCATCGCTCGTCCCCGACTGCCACTCATAAGGAAGACAATCAATAAATAAATCATGCTTCGACTTCATCACATAACGGTTCACCATACATGCATGCTACGGGAATCACAAACTTTAACACAAGTATCTCTCAAATTCACAACTACTCAACTAGCATGACTCTAATATTACCATCTTCATATCTCAAAACCATCATCAAGTATCAAACTTCTCATAGTATTCAATGCACTTTATATGAAAGTTTTTATTATGCTCATCTTGGATGCCTATCATATTATGACTAATTATATAGCCAAAGCAAATTACCATGCTGTTCTAAAAGACTATCAAAATGATATAAGTGAAGCACGAGAGATCAATAATTTCTATAAAATAAAACCACCACTGTGCTCTTAAAATGATATAAGTGAAGCACTAGAGCAAAATTATCTACCTCAAAAGATATAAGTGAAGCATATAGAGTATTCTAATAAATTCCGATTCATGTGTGTCTCTCAAAAAGGTGTGTACAGCAAGGATGATTGTGTTAAACTAAAAGGCGAAGACTCAAATCATACAAGACGCTCCAAGCAAAACACATATTATGTAGTGAATAAAAATATAGCCTTAAGTAAAGTTACCGATGGACGAAGACGAAAGAGGGGACACCTTCCGGGGCATCCCCAAGCTTAGGCTTTTGGTTGTCCTCGAATTTTACCTTGGGGTGCCATGGGCATCCCCAAGATTAGGCTCTTTCCACTCCTTATTCCAAAATCCATCAAATCTTTACCCAAAACTTGAAAACTTCACAACACAAAACTCAACAGAAAATCTCATGAGCTCCGTTAGTATAAGAAAACAAACCACCACTTCAAGGTACTGTAATTAACTCATTATCTATTTATATTGGTGTTAAACCTACTGTATTCCAACTTATGTATGGTTCATACCCCCTGATACTAGCCATAGATTCATCAAAATAAGCAAACAACACACGAAAAACAGAATCTGTCAAAAATAGAACAGTCTGTAGTAATTTGTAGGTTTCAAATACTTATGTAACTCCAAAAATTCTACCAAATTAGGACGACCTAAATAATTTTTATATTGATCTACTGCAATTGGAATCATTATTTTATAGCTCTCTGATTAAAAATGAAAATTATTCTCGTAAGCGCATACTTTCTGTTTTTTCAGCAAGATCAAACAACAATCATCCAAGAAGATCCTAAAGGCTTTACTTGGCACAAACACTAATTAAAACATAAAAACACAATCATAACAGAGGATAGATGATTAATTTATTACTAAGAAGGAACAAAAAACAAGAAACAAAAATAAAATTTGGTTGCCTCCCAACAAGCGCTATCGTTTAACGCCCCTAGCTAGGCATAAAAGCAAGAATAGATCTAGGTATTATCATCTTTGGTATGCAATCCATAAGTGGCTCTCATAATAGATTCATGAGGTAATTTAATATTCTTCCTAGGAAAGTGTTCCATGCCCTTCCTTAATGGAAATTGGAATCTAATATTTCCTTCTTTCATATAAATAATTGCACCAATCGTTATAAGGAAAGGTCTACCAAGAATAATAGAACAAGTAGGATTGCAATCTAAGAACAATGAAATCTACGGGCACATAATTCCTATTTGCAACAATAAGAACATCATTAATTCTTCCCATAGGTTTCTTAATGGTGGAATCCGCAAGATGCAAATTTAAAGAACAATCATCAAATTCACGGAAACCTAGCAGATCACAAAAAGTTTTTGGAATCGTGGAAACACTAGCACCCAAATCACATAAAGCATAACACTCATGATCTTTAATCTTAATTTTAATAGTAGGTTCCCACTCATCATAAAGTTTTCTAGGGATAGAGACTTCTAATTCAAGTTTCTCTTCATAAGATTGCATTAAGGCATCAACGATATGTTTGGTAAAAGCTTTATTTTGACTATAAGCATGAGGAGAATTTAACACGGATTGCAACAAGGAAATACAATATATTAAAGAACAATTATCATAATTAAATTCCTTGAAATCAAAAATAGTGGGTTCGTTGCTATGTAAAGTTTTGACCTCTTCAATCCCACTTTTACCAATTTTTGCATCAAGATCTAAAAACTCCGAATCATTGGGACGCCTTTTAACTAAAGTTGACTCATCTCTAGTCCCATCTTTATCAATATTCATATTGGAAAACAAAGATTTAATAGGGGACACATCAATCACTTTTAGATCTTCATCATTATTACCCTCTAGCTCTTCCGGTTTGGCGGCCATCTTATTAACTAAGGTGGCCTGCTTATCCGAAATTTGGGCTATTAAGTTTTCAAGATGAGCGAACTGAGATTTCAAACCATAGAATTATTTAGACATATCATCGAGCTCTTTATTCATGTACTCCATACAACTTTTTTGTTCTTTAAGCTCGTTTTTGAAGAAATTATTATGCTCAAACTGCAAGGACATAAAACTTCTAACGTTGTTTTCAATTTCTTCCAACCTTCTAAGGTGAGGATCAATGCTTTTTGGCAGAGCCATCGCGGCAAACAATCCAACACACAAGCAAACAAGAGGCAATCAAAAAAAGACAAACGGGAAAAGGGCGAATGGAAAAGAGGCGAATAAAACGACAACGGTGAAGTGGGGGAGAGGAAAACGAGAGGCAAATGGCAAATAATGTAATGCGAGGGATAAGAGTTTGTGATGGGTACTTGGCATGTCTTGACTTGTGCGTAGATCTCCCCGGCAACGGCGCCAGAAATCCTTCTTGCTACCTCTTGAGCATGCGTTGGTTTTCCCTTGAAGAGGAAAGGTGATGTAGTAAAGTAGCGTAAGTATTCCCCTCAGTTTTTGAGAACCAAGGTATCAATCTAGTAGGAGACTACACGCAAATCCCTCATACCTGCACAAACAATCAAGAACCTTGCAACCAGCGCGATAAAGGGGTTCTCAGTCCCTTCACGGCCACTTGCAAAAGTGAGATCTGATAAAGATAATAAGATAAATATTTTTGGTATTTTTGTTGTATAGATTGAAAAGTAAAGATTGCAAAATAAACGTTGACAAAAATAACTAGTTGACAGGAAAATAATATAATGGAGAATAGACCCGGGGGCCATAGGTTTCACTAGTGGCTTCTCTCAAGATAGCATATTCTACGGTGGGTGAACAACTTACTGTCGAGCAATTGATAGAAAAGCGAATAGTTATGATAATATCTAGGCATGATCATGTATATAGGCATCAGGTCCGTGACAAGTAGACCGAAACGATTATGCATCTACTACTATTACTCCACACATCGATCGCTATCCAGCATGCATCTAGAGTATTAAGTTCATAAGAACAGAGTAACGCATTAGGCAAGATGACATGATGTAGAGGGATAAACTCAAGCAATATTATATAAACCCCATCTTTTTATCCTCGATGGCAACAATACAATACGTGCCTTGCTGCCCCTGCTGTCACTGGGAAAGGACACCACAAGATTGAACCCAAAGCTAAGCACTTCTCCCATTGCATGAAAGATCAATCTAGTAGGCCAAACCAAACTGATAATTCAAAGAGACTTGAAAAGATATTTAAATCATGCAGAAAAGAATTTAGAGAAGAACCAAATATTGTTCATAGATAATCTTGATCATAAATCCACAATTCATCGGATCTCGACAAACACACCGCAAAAAGAATTACATCGAATAGATCTCCAAGAGAATCGAGGAGAACTTTGTATTGAGATCCAAAGAGAGAGAATAAGCCATCTAGCTAATAACTATGGACCCGAAGGTCTGTGGTAAACTACTCACACATCATCGGAGAGACTATGGTGTTGATGTAGAAGCCCTCCGTGATCGATTCCCCCTCCGATGGAGCGGTAGAAAAGGCCCAAAGATGGGATCTCATGGGTACAGAAGGTTGCGGCGGTGGAAATAGGGTTTTGTGGTGCTCCTGGATGTTTTCAGGGTATGTGAGTATATATAGGCGAAAGAAGTAGGTCGGTGGAGCTGCGAGGGGCCCACAAGGGTGGGGGCGCGCCCTCCTGCCTCGTGGCTTCCTCGCTCCTTCCTTGACGTCCACTCCAAGTCTCCTGGATTGCGTTTGTTCCAAAAACGATCCTCGTGAAGGTTTCATTCCGTTTGATATTCCTTTTCTGCGAAACACTGAAATAGGCAAAAAAAAATAGCAATTTGCACTGGGCCTTCGGTTAATAGGTTAGTCCCAAAAAATAATATAAAAGTGCATAATAAATCCCATTAAACATCCAAAATAGATAATATAATAGCATGGAACAATCAAAAATTATAGATACGTTGGAGACGTATCATAACATCACCATAAATATCATTCATAGTAGAAGTAGCATCATCAATAAGTTGCGACATATCAAGATTAATATCTGAAAGTGCAACTATCCCTAGGTGGTTTTGGTAATTCCTAACAACATATAGCTCATTGAGCTAATGCTATTTCAAGATTAATATCTCAGGAAAGCTCAATGATTGGCATGGCATGCATGAGAAAAGTGGACCCCTCAAAATGCTAAGGACAAAGGATTGGCTCAAGCTCAAAGCTCAAGACTCTACATTTTCCATTTTAGTGATCCAAGACCACATTGAGTCTATAGGAAAAGCCAATACTATCAAGGAGGGATGAGGTGTTGCTTAATGAGGTTCTTGCTCAAAATGCTTAGTGATATGCTCCAAAACCCTCAACTACTTTCTCACATCCACATATGACCTAAACCAAAAGTCAAACTGGGCCCCACTGATTCTTTCTATCCGGTGCCACCAAGTTTCAAATGTCATAGCCACTGCCACAAACCCTAGGCAAATCGGTCTCACCGATAGGGATCTTGGTCTCACCGAGATGGGGTTGTAATCTCTCTGTTTCCCTTCATAACATTTCGGTCTCACCGAGATGAGCGATCGGTCCCACCGAGATTGCAATGTAAACTCTCTGTTTTCCCTTCGTAACGTTTCGGTCTCACCGAAATGAGCGATCGGTCCCACCGAGTTTACCTGACCAACTCTCTGGTTAGCTTATTAACAAAATCGGTCTCACCGAGTTTGTGTAATCGATCTCACCGAGATTACGTTATGACCTAACCCTAATCATATCAGTCCTACCGAGTTGCATGTCGGTCCCACCGAAAACCCTAACAGTCACTAGCTTTGCTGAATCGGTCCGACCGAGTTTAACCATTCGGTCCCACCGAGTTTGGGAAGTTATGTGTAACGGTTAGATTTTGTGTGGAGGCTATATATACCCCTCCACCACCTCCTCATTCGTGGAGAGAGCCATCAGAACAAACCTACACTTCCAACTTACTTTTTCTGGGAGAGAACCACCTACACTTGTGTTGAGACCAAGATATCCCATTCCTACCATATGAATCTTGATCTCTAGCCTTCCCCAAGTTGCTTTCCACTCAAATCTTCTTTCCACCAAATCCAAATCATGTGAGAGAGAGTTGAGTGTTGGGGAGACTATCATTTGAAGCACAAGAGCAAGGAGTTCATCATCAACACACCATTTGTTACTTCTTGGAGAGTGGTGTCTCCTAGATTGGCTAGGTGTCACTTGGGAGCCTCCGACAAGATTGTGGAGTTGAACCAAGGAGTTTGTAAGGGCAAGGAGATTGCCTACTTCGTGAAGATCTACCGCTAGTGAGGCAAGTCCTTCGTTGGGCGATGGCCATGGTGGGATAGACAAGGTTGCTTCTTCGTGGACCCTTCGTGGGTGGAGCCCTCCATGGACTCGCGCAATCGTTACCCTTCGTGGGTTGAAGTCTCCATCAACGTGGATGTACGATAGCGCCACCTATCGGAACCACGACAAAAACATCCGTGTCTCCAATTGCGTTTGAATCCTACAAACCCTTCCCTTTACATTCTTGCAAGTTGCATGCTTTACTTTCCGCTACTCATATACTCTTTGCATGCTTGCTTGAATTGTGTTAAGATTGCTGACTTGTCGAAAGTTGCTAAAATCTGCCAAGAACTAAAATTGGGAAAAGGCTAAATTTTTATTTGGTCAAGTAGTCTAATCACCCCCCCCCCCTCTAGACATACTTTCGATCCTACAAGTGGTATCAGAGCTTTGGTCTCCATTTGCTTTGATTTCCATAGCTTTTGGTGGTCATAGCCTTGGTTTCACAACCTAGGAGAGTATGGCATCTAGCGAGGGAAATTACCACCGTAGAGGTCCTTACTTTGATGGCACTAGTTTTGCTAGTTGGAAGCGTAAGATGAAAATTCATATTCTTGGACATAACCCCGCTGTTTGGGCTATTGTGTGTATTGGCTTGCAAGGTGAATTCTTTGATGGGAGAGAACCGAACTGTGAAGCTACCGCGGAAGAGTTGAAGATGCTAAAATACAATGCTCAAGCTTGTGATATCCTCTTCAACGGATTGTGCCCCGAAGAATTCAACAAAATCAGCCGTCTTGAGAATGTAAAGGAAATTTGGGATACTTTGGTTGATATGCACGAAGGTACCGACTCCGTCAAGGAATCCAACTTGTATGTGCTTCAAAGTCAACTTGACAAGTTCAAAATGAAGGATGGTGAAGGTGTCGCTGAAATGTACTCTAGGCTTGCTCTTATCACAAATGAGATTGTTGTTGGGGAACGCAATAATTTCAAAAAAATTCCTACGCACACGCAAGATCATGGTGATGCACAGCAACGAGGGGGGAGAGTGTTGTCTATGTACCCACGCAGACCGACTGCGGAAGCGATCACACAACGTAGAGAAAGTAGTCGTACGTCTTCTTCCCGATCCGACCGATCCAAGCACCATTACTCCGGCACCTCCGAGATCTTAGCACACGTACAGCTCGATGACGACCCCCGGGCTCCGATCCAGCAAAGCTTCGGGGAGGAGTTCCGTCAGCACGACGGCATGGTGACGATCTTGATGTTCTACCGACGCAGGGCTTCGCCTAAGCACTACAACGATATGATCGAGGTGGAATATGGTGGTAGGGGGCACCGCACACGGCTAAGAAACGATCTCAATGATCAACTTGTGTGTCTAGAGGTGCCCCCTGCCCCTGTATATAAAGGATCCAAGGGGGAGGGCTGGCCGACCAAGGAGGAGGGCGCAGGAGAGTCCTACTCCCTCTGGGAGTAGGATTCCCCCCCCCCAATCCTAGTTGGAATAGGATTCCTCGGGGGGGAGAGAGAGAGGGGGGCCGGCCACCTCTCCTAGTCCTAATAGGACTAGGGGAGGGGGGAGGCGCGCAGCCACCTTGGGCTGCCCCTTTCTCCTTTCCACTAAAGCCCACCAAGGCCCATTTAGCTCCCGGGGGGTTCCAGTAACCTCCCGGTACTCCGGTAAAATCCCGATTTCACCCGGAACACTTCCGATATCCAAACATAGGCTTCCAATATATCAATCTTTATGTCTCGACCATTTCGAGACTCCTCGTCATGTCCGCGATCACATCCGGGACTCCGAACAACCTTCGGTACATCAAAATGCATAAACTCATAATAACTGTCATCGTAACGTTAAGCGTGCGGACCCTACGGTTCGAGAACAATGTAGACATGACCGAGACACGTCTCCGGTCAATAACCAATAGCGGGACCTGGATGCCCATATTGGCTCCTACATATTCTACGAAGATCTTTATCGGTCAGACCGCATAACAACATACGTTGTTCCCTTTGTCACCGGTATGTTACTTGCCCGAGATTCGATCGTCGGTATCCAATACCTAGTTCAATCTCGTTACCGGCAAGTCTCTTTACTCGTTCTGTAATACATCATCCCGCAACTAACTCATTAGTTGCAATGCTTGCAAGGCGTATGTGATGTGCATTACCGAGAGGGCCCAGAGATACCTCTCCGACAATCGGAGTGACAAATCCTAATCTCGAAATACGCCAACCCAACATCTACCTTTGGAGACACCTGTAGTACTCCTTTATAATCACCCAGTTACGTTGTGACGTTTGGTAGCACCCAAAGTGTTCCTCAGGCAAACGGGAGTTGCATAATCTCATAGTCATAGGAACATGTATAAGTCATGAAGAAAAAGCAATAGCAACATACTAAACGATCAGGTGCTAAGCTAATGGAATGGGTCATGTCAATCAGATCATTCAACTAATGATGTGACCTTGTTAATCAAATAACAACTCTTTGTTCATGGTTAGGAAACATAACCATCTTTGATTAACGAGCTAGTTAAGTAGAGGCATACTAGTGACACTCTGTTTGTCTATGTATTCACACATGTATTATGTTTCCGGTTAATACAATTCTAGCATGAATAATAAACATTTATCATGATATAAGGAAATAAATAATAACTTTATTATTGCCTCTAGGGCATATTTCCTTCAATTGTCGGCTTAGGAAGTGAAGAGATGACCGACAAATTCATCATCAAGAAGATCCTAAGAGCCTTGGATGGAAAATATGATACCGTATGCACATTGATCCAAATGATGCCAAATTACAAAGATCTCAAGCCAATGGAAGTCATTGGAAGAATTGTTGCTCATGAGATGTCACTCAAGGATAAGGAGGAGCTCCATAACAAGTCAAGTGGTGCTTACAAAGCCTCATGTGAAGCTCCCACATCATCAAGTGAGAAACACACCTTCAATGAAGAATTGAGCCTAATGGTGAAGAACTTCAACAAGTTCTACAAGAGTAGAAGCAAAGAGAGAAGTTCCAAATCAAGGTCCTACAATGACAAAAGATCTTCTAGTCGAGAGCGAAACTGCTACAATTGTGGAAGACCCGGACACTACTCCAATGAGTGTACGACCCCCTACAAGAGAAGAGAAGATTCTCCCAAAAGAAGAAGTAGAAGAGAAGAATCACCATTGAGGGAGAGAAGGAGTAGGGATGATCGTTATGAACGAAGACCCTCTCGGAGAAGCAAGGATTCGGAAAGGAAGGACAAGTCATCAAGGAGCTACACAAAACGAAGACATCAAGCTCATGTTGGTGAATGGGTATCCGGCTCCGACTCCGACAATCACTCCGAGAGAAGCTATCACTCCGACTCCGAATATACTCAAGATGAAGGTGTTGCCGGTCTAGCACTCGTGTCAACCAACTCCTATGACATATTTGATTCACCAAATGAAGGAATTGGAAGATGCTTCATGGCCAAAGGTCCAAAGGTATCATACCCTGAGTATGTTGATTTCAATAGTGATGAAGATGACAAAGACTTGTTAGGTGATGCTGATTTACTTGTTGACAACTCTAGTGATGAATACTATGATGAAACATCAATTAATCATGCTAATCAAGATAAAACGAATGACAATGATAAGGAGAAGATTGAGTTTCTAACTAAAGAACTAAACACTCTTAAGTTAGTTCATGAAACTATCTTAGGAGATCATCGAGAACTGTTAAGGACTCATGAGAAATTACGTTTTGAGAAGCTCAATCTTGAGCAAGAGCATGAGTTCTTAAAGGCAATCAATGATGATCTTCGCAAGAAAATTTCTTCTTACATTGCCAAGTGTTTACTCTTATCCACTTACATGCCTCAAGTCAAGTCTAGTAACAAGAACAAGAAGGATTCTTCCTCTAGTAGTAACAATAATCATGCTAAATCCAATATTGTTGCTTCTAGTAGTTCTCTTGATTCCACTAATGATTCTCTTAGCCAAGTTACACTTGAGCAAGAAAATAGCTTATTGAAGGGAATCATAGAGAAAGGTGTTTACAAGAGCCTTGTCGGGAGTAAGCAATTCGAGGAAATTGTACGCAAGCAAGGAAGGCACCGGAAGAACCAAGGTATTGGTTTTGAACGAAAGTTCAATGACAATGGAGTTGAGTGGGAAGAAGATCAATACCCCAAGACGAAGTTTGTTCCTCAACAAGAGAAGTATGATCCTACTTCTTTCAAAGGGACACAAGCTCAAGATGATCTTCCACCACAAGACCACAAGGAAAAAGGCAAGGACAAGCTTCAAGAGGAAATTGATGCATTTGAAGAAGCTCCTAAGGCCTTGGTCAAGTGGGTTCCCAAGACTACATCAAGTTCCACTTCATCAAGTACAACTACAACTCCGAGGATTCCCATCAAGATGGTGTGGATCCCGAAGAAGAAGAACTAGAGAGTTCTTGAGGGTGGCTCCGCCAACATACTTCACTCTTATCATTTTGGCAAGAACAAGTGCAATCAACTTCCACATCTTGCACTAGTTCAAGGAATCACAAACCCTCTTGTTGGTAAGACAAGGGACAAGGTAACCTAATGCTCTTATAGACATCATCTTGTGTGTGCATCACTCTATGTCTATGGATATCCTTGTTTGTTCCTTGTGGGACTAACCCGTGTAGGTATTGAAAGTGCAACTCACTCCAAAGGATAGCTCCGGATGATCTACATCAACTTAGAGCATCCACATCTTCAACACCTAAATGAAGTCATCATCAACAAAACCCAAGGTTAGTTTATCCCTCTTAGGGGGGATCTCACATCTAGGGGGAGCTTTACTCTAAGAATTGAGCTAAAGCAACTCTAATGATGTGAACACAACAATGCTTTATGTAAAAGTGGTAACCCCACTTGTGCTTAAACGATGAGTATGACCTATGATCAAATGTTCTAATTTGACTCCTAAGTCAATATACTCCTATATAGATGACCTAGTCATCGCCAATTGCTTGATAGATGCTAGAATTGGTTGTGCATGCTTTACCACATATTTCATTTGTCATTTTGTTGTGTGAGCATGTTGGTTGCATAATTTACTCATTCGAGGACATCCACTTGTTGTTTTGATTAGTTGGTTTCTTTTTCTCTTGCCAAGTGGATGGACAAGAATGCCTAAGAACCTTCTCTAGCTATATATGCTCTTCTCGTCTCAAACTCTATTCATGTTGCATCACAAAGTTTGATCAAGTCAGATTCGAACCACTCTGTGTGAGGAGCACTCGGAGTCCCCGATTCGTCATAGACTTAAACTTCCAAAACTTCTTTGTGCGTTTCGGTCTGACCGATTCATCCATTTCGGTCATACCGAGATCACTAAGTCGATCTAGGTTTTTAATCTCGGTGCAACTGATTTGAACTTTTCGGTCACACCGAGTTGCAGTAACTGCTTGCAATTATGCATCTCGGTGCCACCGAGTTGTTCCACTCGGTCACACCGACAGGGTCAGGCTATATATACCCACGGGCCAAAAATTGGAAAACTTTCCGAACCTCTTCGCCCGCGCTCAGCCTGCTCTGCCTCCCTGGGTCTCCGGATCGTCCTCCTCGTCGCCAACCGCCTCCAGTCGCTGGTCTCCGCCGCCATCAATGGTATCGTCTCCGCCGTTGCTGCCGTAGCGAGTCCATCGCCGAACTTGAAGGAAATATGCCCTAGAGGCAATAATAATGTTATTATTTTATTTCCTTATATCATGATAAATGTTTATTATTCATGCTAGAATTGTATTATCCGGAAACATAATACTTGTGTGAATACATAGACAAAGCAAACGTCACTAGTATGCCTCTACTTGACTAGCTCATTAATCAAAGATGGTTATGTTTCCTAACCATAGACATGTGTTGTCATTTGATTAACGGGATCACATTATTAGGAGAATGATGTGATTGACATGACCCATTCCATTAGCTTAGCACCCGATCGTTTAGTATGTTGCTATTGCTTTCTTCATGACTTATACATGTTCCTATGACTATGAGATTATGCAACTCCCGTTTGCCGGAGGAACACTTTGTGTGCTACCAAACGTCACAACGTAACTGGGTGATTATAAAGGAGCTCTACAGGTGTCTCCAAAGGTACATGTTGGGTTGGCATATTTCGAGATTAGGATTTGTCACTCCGATTGTCGGAGAGGTATCTCTGGGCCCTCTCGGTAATGCACATCACATGACCCTTGCAAGCATTGCAACTAATGAGTTAGTTGCGAGATGATGTATTACGAAACGAGTAAAGAGACTTGCCGGTAACGAGATTGAACTAGGTATTGAGATACCGACGATCGAATCTCGGGCAAGTAAAATACCAATGACAAAGGGAACAACGTATGTTGTTATGCGGTCTGACCGATAAAGATCTTCGTAGAATATGTAGGAGCCAATATGAGCATCCAGGTTCCGCTATTGGTTATTGACCGGAGACGTGTCTCGGTCATGTCTACATTATTCTCGAACCCGTAGGGTCCGCACGCTTAAGGTTTCGATGACAGTTATATTATGAGTTTATGAGTTTTGATGTACCGAAGTTAGTTCGGAGTCCCGGATGTGCTCACGGACATAACGAGGAGTCTCGAAATGGTCGAGACATAAAGATTGATATATTGGACGGCTATATTCGGACACCGGAAGTGTTCTGGGTGATTTCGGAGAAAACCGGAGAGCCAGAGGGTTACTGGAACCCTACCGAGAGAAGTAATGGGCCATATGGGCCTTAGTGGAGAGAGAGAGGGGCAGCCAGGGTGGGCCGTGCGCCTCCTCCCCCCTGGTCCGAATTGGACTAGGAGAGGGGGGGCGTCCCCCCCCCTTCCTTCTCCCTCCCCACTTCCTTCCCCCTCCTAGTAGGAGTCCTACTCCTACTAGGAGGAGGACTCCTCCTGGCGCGCCAAGAGGGACCGGACGGCCTCCTCCCCTTGATCCTTTATATACGGGGGCAGGGGGCACCCCTAGACACACAAGTTGATCCACGTGATCATATTCTTAGCCGTGTGCGGTGCCCCCTTCCACCATAATCCTCGATAATATTGTAGCGGTGCTTAGGCGAAGCCCTGCGACGGTAGTACATCAAGATCGTCACCACGCCGTCGTACTGACGGAACTCTTGTTGGAAATATGCCCTAGAGGCAATGATAAAAGCATTATTATTATATTTCCTTGTTCATGATAATTGTCTTTATTCATGCTATAATTGTGTTATCCGGAAATCGTAATACATGTGTGAATAACAGACACCAACATGTCCCTAGTGAGCCTCTAGTTGACTAGCTCGTTGATCGACAGATAGTCATGGTTTCCTGACTATGGACATTGGATGTCATTGATAACGAGATCACATCATTAGGAGAATGATGTGATGGACAAGACCCAATCCTAAACATAGCACAAGATCGTATAGTTCGTTTGCTAGAGTTTTCCAATGTCAAGTATCCTTTCCTTAGACCATGAGATCGTGTAACTCCCGGATACCGTAGGAGTGCTTTGGGTGTACCAAACGTCACAACGTAACTGGGTGACTATAAAGGTAGACTACGGGTATCTCCGAAAGTGTCTGTTGGGTTGACACGGATCAAGACTGGGATTTGTCACTCCGTATGACGGAGAGGTATCACTGGGCCCACTCGGTAATGCATCATCATTATGAGCTCAAAGTAACCAAGTGTCTGGTCACGGGATCATGCATTACGGTACGAGTAAAGTGACTTGCCGGTAACGAGATTGAACGAGGTATTGGGATACCGACGATCGAATCTCGGGCAAGTAACATACCGACTGGCAAAGGGAATTGTATACGGGGTTGCTTGAATCCTCGACATCGTGGTTCATCCGATGAGATCATCGAGGAGCATGTGGGAGCCAACATGGGTATCCAGATCCCGCTGTTGGTTATTGACCGGAGAGTCTTCTCGGTCATGTCTACATGTTTCCCGAACCCGTAGGGTCTATACACTTAAGGTTCGGTGACGCTAGGGTTGTAGGGATATGTATATGCAGTAACCCGAATGTTGTTCGGAGTCCCGGATGAGATCCCGGACATCCCGAGGAGTTCCGGAATGGTCCGGAGGTAAAGAATTATATATAGGAAGTGCTGTTTCGGCCATCGGGACAAGTTTCGGGTCACCGATATTGTACCGGGACCACCGGAAGGGTCTCGGGGGTCCACCGGGTGGGGCCACCTGCCCCGGGGGGCCACATGGGCTGTAGGGGGTGCGCCTTGGCCTACATGGGCCAAGGGCACCAGCCCCAAGAGACCCATGCGCCTAGGGTTCAAGAAGGGAAGAGTCCCACAAGGGGGAGGCACCCCCTAGGTGCCTTGGGGGGGAGGGAATCCTCCCTTGGCCGCCGCCCCCCTAGGAGATTGGATCTCCTAGGGCCGGCGCCCCCCCCCCCTTGGCTCCCTATATATAGTGAGGGAAGGAGGGCCTCTCAAGCCACGCCTTGGTGCCTCCCTCTCCCTCTCCAACACCTCCTCCTCCTCCATAGAGCTTAGCGAAGCCCTGCCGGAGTACTGCAGCTCCACCACCACCACGCCGTCGTGCTGCTGCTGGAGCCATCTTCCTCAACCTCTCCTCTCCCCTTGCTGGATCAAGAAGGAGGAGACGTTACGCTGACCGTACGTGTGTTGAATGCGGAGGTGTCGTCCGTTCGGCGCTAGGATCTCTGGTGATTTGGATCACGTCGTGCACGACTACCTCATCCCCGTTCTTTGAACGCTTCCGCTCGCGATCTACAAAGGTATGTAGATGCATCTGATCACTCGTTGCTAGATGAACTCATAGATGGATCTTGGTGAAACCGTAGGAAATTTTTTGTTTTCTGCAACATTCCCCAACAGTGGCATCATGAGCTAGGTCTATGCGTAGTTCTTCTTGCGCGAGTAGAACACAATTTGTTGTGGGCGTAGATGTTGTCAACTTTCTTGCCGCTACTAGTCTTATCTTGCTTCAGCGGTATTGTGGGATGAAGCAGCCCGGACCAACCTTACACGTACGCTTACGTGAGACCGGTTCCACCGACTAACATGCACTAGTTGCATAAGGTGGCTGGCGGGTGTCTGTCTCTCCTACTTTAGTTGGAGCAGATTCGATGAAAAGGGTCCTTATGAAGGGTAAATAGAAGTTGACAAATCACGTTGTGGTTTCACGTAGGTAAGAAAACGTTCTTGCTAGAACCCTATTGCAGCCATGTAAAACTTGCAACAACAATTAGAGGACGTCTAACTTGTTTTTGCAGCAAGTGTTTTGTGATGTGATATGGCCAAAGTTGTGATGAATGATGAATGATATATATGTGATGTATGAGATGTTCATGCTATTGTAATAGGAATCGCGACTTGCATGTCGATGAGTATGACAACCGGCAGGAGCCATAGGAGTTGTCTTTATTTTTTTGTATGACCTGCGTGTCATTGAGAAACGCCATGTAAATTACTTTACTTTATTGCTAAACGCGTTAGCCATAGTAGTAGAAGTAATAGTTGGCGAGCAACTTCATGGAGACACGATGATGGAGATCATGGTGTCATGCCGGTGACAAGATGATCATGGAGCCCCAAGATGCAGATCAAAGTAGCTATGTGATATTGGCCATATCATGTCACTTTTATTATTTGATTGCATGTGATGTTTATCATGTTTTTGCATCTTGTTCACTTAGAATGACGGTAGTGAATAAGATGATCCCTCATAATAATTTCAAGAAAGTGTTCCCCCTAACTGTGCACCGTTGCGACAGTTCGTTGTTTCGAAGCACCACGTGATGATCGGGTGTTAGATTCTAAACGTTCACATACAACGGGTGTAAGACAGATTTACACATGCAAACACTTAGGTTGACTTGACGAGCCTAGCATGTACAGACATGGCCTCGGAACACAGAAGACCGAAAGGTCGAGCATGAGTCGTATAGAAGATACGATCAACATGAAGATGTTCACCGATGTTGACTAGTCCATCTCACGTGATGATCGGACACGGCCTAGTTAACTCGGATCATGTTATACTTAGATGACAGGAGGGATGTCTATCTAAGTGGGAGTTCATTGAATAATTTGATTAGATGAACTTAATTATCATGAACTTAGTCTAAAATATTTATAATATGTCTTGTAGATCAAATGGCCAACGTAGTCCTCAACTTCAACGCGTTCCTAGAGAAAACCAAGCTGAAAGACGATGGCAGCAACTATACGGACTGGGTCCGGAACCTGAGGATCATCCTCATAGCTGCCAAGAAAGAATATGTCCTACAAGCACCGCTAGGTGACGCTCCCGTCCCACAGAACCAAGACGTTATGAACGCTTGGCAGACACGTGTTGATGACTACTCCCTCGTTCAGTGCGGCATGCTTTGCAGCCTAGAGCCGAGGCTCCAAAAGCGTTTTGAGAGACATGGAGCATATGAGATGTTCGAAGAGCTGAAAATGGTTTTTCAAGCTCATGCCCGGATCGAGAGATATGAGGTCTCCGACAAATTCTTCAGCTGTAAGATGGAGGAAAATAGTTCTGTCAGCGAGCACATACTCACTATGTCTGGGTTACATAACCGCTTGACTCAGCTGGGAGTTAATCTCCCGGATGACGCGGTCATTGACATAATCCTCCAGTCGCTTCCACCAAGCTACAAGAGCTTTGTGATGAACTTCAATATGCAGGGGATGCAAAAGACCATTCCTGAGGTATTTGCAATGCTGAAATCAGCAGAGGTAGAAGTCAAGAAGGAACATCAAGTGTTGATGGTCAATAAAACCACTAAGTTCAAGAAGGGCAAGGGTAAAAAGAACTTCAAGAAGGACGGCAAGGGAGTTGCCGCGCCCGGCAAGCAAGCTACCGGGAAGAAGCCAAAGAATGGACCCAAGCCCGAGACTGAGTGCTTTTATTGCAAGGGAAGTGGTCACTGGAAGCGGAACTGCCCCAAATACTTAGCGGACAAGAAGGCCGGCAAAACAAAAGGTATATGTGATATACATGTAATTGATGTGTACCTTACCAGTAATCGTAGTAGCTCCTGGGTATTTGATACCGGTGCAGTTGCTCACATTTGTAACTCAAAGCAGGAGCTGCGGAATAAGCGGAGACTGGCAAAGGACGAGGTGACGATGCGCGTCGGGAATGGTTCCAAGGTCAATGTGATCGCCGTCGGCACGCTACCTCTACATTTACCTTCGGGATTAGTTTTAAACCTTAATAATTGTTATTTAGTGCCAGCTTTGAGCATGAACATTGTATCGGGATCTCGTTTAATTCGAGATGGCTACTCATTTAAATCCGAGAATAATGGTTGTTCTATTTATATGAGAGATATGTTTTATGGTCATGCTCCGATGGTGAATGGTTTATTCTTTATGAATCTCGAACGTAATGCTACACATGTTCATAATGTGAGTACCAAAAGATGTAAGGTTGATAATGATAGTCCCACATACTTGTGGCACTGCCGCCTTGGTCACATAGGTGTCAAACGCATGAAGAAGCTCCATGCAAATGGACTTTTAGAGTCTCTTGATTATGAATCATTTGACACGTGCGAACCATGCCTCATGGGTAAAATGACCAAGACTCCGTTCTCAGGAACAATGGAGCGAGCAACCGACTTGTTGGAAATCATACATACTGATGTGTGCGGTTCAATGAGTGTTGAGGCTTGCAGTGGCTATCATTATGTTCTCACCCTCACTGATGACTTGAGTAGATATGGGTATATCTATTTAATGAAACACAAGTCTGAGACCTTTGAAAAGTTCAAGGAATTTCAGAGTGAGGTTGAGAATCAACGTGACAGGAAAATCAAGTTCCTACGATCAGATCGTGGAGGAGAATACTTGAGTCATGAATTTGGCACACACTTAAGAAAATGTGGAATAGTTTCACAACTCACGCCGCCTGGAACACCTCAGCGTAATGGTGTGTCCGAACGTCGTAATCGCACTCTATTAGATATGGTGCGATCTATGATGTCTCTTACCGATTTACCGCTATCATTTTGGGGCTATGCTTTAGAGACTGCCGCATTCACTTTAAATAGGGCTCCGTCAAAATCCGTTGAGACGACACCGTATGAATTATGGTTTGGGAAGAAACCTAAGCTGTCGTTTCTATAAGTTTGGGGATGCGATGCTTATGTCAAGAAACTTCAACCTGAAAAGCTCAAACCCAAGTCGGAAAAATGCGTCTTCATAGGATACCCTAAAGAAACTATTGGGTATACCTTCTACCTCAGATCCGAAGGCAAGATCTTCGTTGCCAAGAATGGATCCTTTCTAGAGAAAGAGTTTCTCTCGAAAGAAGTAAGTGGGAGGAAAGTAGAACTTGATGAAGTATTACCTCTTGAACCGGAAAATGGCGCAACTCAAGAAAATGTTCCTGAGGTGCCTGCACCGACTGGAGAGGAAGTTAATGATGATGATCATGAAACTTCAGATCAAGTTGCTACTGAACTTCGAAGGTCCACAAGGACACGTTCTGCACCAGAGTGGTACGGCAACCCTGTCTTGGAAATCATGTTGTTAGACAACGGTGAACCTTCGAACTATGAAGAGGCGATGGCGGGCCCGGATTCCGACAAATGGCTAGAAGCCATGAAATCCGAGATAGGATCCATGTATGAAAACGAAGTATGGACTTTGACTGACTTGCCCGATGATCGGCGAGCCATAGAAAATAAATGGATCTTTAAGAAGAAGACAGACGCGGATGGTAATGTGACCATCTATAAAGCTCGGCTTGTCGCTAAGGGTTATCGACAAGTTCAAGGGGTTGACTACGATGAGACCTTCTCACCGGTAGCGAAGCTAAAGTCCATCCGAATCATGTTAGCAATTGCCGCATTCTATGATTATGAGATATGGCAAATGGACGTCAAAACGGCATTCCTTAATGGTTTCCTTAAGGAAGAATTGTATATGATGCAGCCGAAAGGTTTTGTCGATCCTAAGAATGCTGACAAGGTATGCAAGCTCCAACGCTCGATCTATGGGCTGGTGCAAGCATCTCGGAGTTGGAACATTCGCTTTGATGAGATGATCAAAGCGTTTGGGTTTACACAGACTTATGGAGAAGCCTGCGTTTACAAGAAAGTGAGTGGGAGCTCTGTAGCATTTCTCATATTATATGTAGATGACATACTTTTGATGGGAAATGATATAGAACTCTTGGACAGCATCAAGGCCTACTTGAATAAGAGTTTTTCAATGAAGGACCTTGGAGAAGCTGCTTATATATTAGGCATCAAGATCTATAGAGATAGATCGAGACGCCTCATAGGTCTTTCACAAAGCACATACGTTGATAAGATATTGAAGAAGTTCAATATGGATCAGTCTAAGAAGGGGTTCTTACCTGTGTTACAAGGTGTGAAATTGAGCTCAGCTCAATGTCCAACCACAGCAGAAGATATAGAAGAGATGAGTGTCATCCCCTATGCCTCAGCCATAGGTTCTATTATGTATGCCATGTTGTGTACCAAACCTGATGTAAACCTTGCCGTAAGTTTGGTAGGAAGGTACCAAAGTAATCCCGGCAAGGAACACTGGACAGCGGTCAAGAATATCCTGAAGTACCTGAAAAGGACTAAGGAAATGTTTCTCATTTATGGAGGTGACGAAGAGCTCGTCGTAAAGGGTTACGTCGACGCTAGCTTCGACACAGATCTGGATGACTCTAAGTCACAAACCGGATACGTGTATATTTTGAATGGTGGGGCAGTATGCTGGTGCAGTTGCAAGCAGAGCGTCGTGGCGGGATCTACATGTGAAGCGGAGTACATGGCAGCCTCGGAGGAAGCACATGAAGCAATTTGGGTGAAGGAGTTCATCACCGACCTAGGAGTCATACCCAATGCGTCGGGGCCAATCAAACTCTTCTATGACAACACTGGAGCTATTGCACTTGCCAAGGAGCCCAGGTTTCACAAGAAGACAAGGCACATCAAGCGTCGCTTCAACTCCATTCGTGAAAATGTTCAAGATGGAGACATAGATATTTGTAAAGTACATACGGACCTGAATGTAGCAGATCCGTTGACTAAACCTCTCCCTAGAGCAAAACATGATCAACACCAGAATTCCATGGGTGTTCGATTCATCACAATGTAACTAGATTATTGACTCTAGTGCAAGTGGGAGACTGTTGGAAATATGCCCTAGAGGCAATGATAAAAGCATTATTATTATATTTCCTTGTTCATGATAATTGTCTTTATTCATGCTATAATTTTGTTATCCGGAAATCGTAATACATGTGTGAATAACAGACACCAACATGTCCCTAGTGAGCCTCTAGTTGACTAGCTCGTTGATCGACAGATAGTCATTGTTTCCTGACTATGGACATTGGATGTCATTGATAACGAGATCACATCATTAGGAGAATGATGTGATGGACAAGACCCAATCCTAAACATAGCACAAGATCGTATAGTTTGTTTGCTAGAGTTTTCCAATGTCAAGTATCCTTTCCTTAGACCATGAGATTGTGTAACTCCCAGATACCGTAGGAGTGCTTTGGGTGTACCAAACGTCACAACGTAACTGGGTGACTATAAAGGTAGACTACGGGTATCTCCGAAAGTGTCTGTTGGGTTGACACGGATCAAGACTGGGATTTGTCACTCCGTATGACGGAGAGGTATCACTGGGCCCACTCGGTAATGCATCATCATTATGAGCTCAAAGTAACCAAGTGTCTGGTCACGGGAGCATGCATTACGGTATGAGTAAAGTGACTTGCCGGTAACGAGATTGAACGAGGTATTGGGATACCGACGATCGAATCTCGGGCAAGTAACATACCGACTGGCAAAGGGAATTGTATACGGGGTTGCTTGAATCCTCGACAGCGTGGTTCATCCGATGAGATCATCGAGGAGCATGTGGGAGCCAACATGGGTATCCAGATCCCGCTGTTGGTTATTGACCGGAGAGTCATCTCGGTCATGTCTACATGTTTCCCGAACCCGTAGGGTCTACACACTTAAGGTTCGGTGACGCTAGGGTTGTAGGGATATGTATATGCAGTAACCCGAATGTTGTTCGGAGTCCTGGATGAGATCCCGGACGTCACGAGGAGTTCCGGAATGGTCCGAAGGTAAAGAATTATATATAGGAAGTGTTGTTTCGGCCATCGGGACAAGTTTCGGGTCACCGGTATTGTACCGGGACCACCGGAAGGGTCCCGGGGGTCCACCGGGTGGGGCCACCTGCCCCGGGGGGCACATGGGCTGTAGGGGGTGCGCCTTGGCCTACATGGGCCAAGGGCACCAGCCCCAAGAGGCCCATGCGCCTAGGGTTCAAGAAGGGAAGAGTCCCACAAGGGGAAGGCACCCCCTAGGTGCCTTGGGGGGGAGGGAATCCTCCCTTGGCCGCCGCCCCCTAGGAGATTGGATCTCCTAGGGCCGGCGCCCCCGCCCCCTTGGCTCCCTATATATAGTGAGGGAAGGAGGGCCTCTCAAGCCACGCCTTGGTGCCTCCCTCTCCCTCTCCAGCACCTCCTCCTCCTCCATAGAGCTTAGCGAAGCCCTGCCGGAGTACTGCAGCTCCACCACCACCACGCCGTCGTGCCGCTGCTGGAGCCATCTTCCTCAACCTCTCCTCTCCCCTTGATGGATCAAGAAGGAGGAGACGTTACGCTGACCGTACGTGTGTTGAACGCGGAGGTGCCGTCCGTTCGGCGCTAGGATCTCCGGTGATTTGGATCACGTCGTGTACGACTACCTCATCCCCGTTCTTTGAACGCTTCCGCTCGCGATCTACAAAGGTATGTAGATGCATCTGATCACTCATTGCTAGATGAACTCATAGATGGATCTTGGTGAAACCGTAGGAAAATTTTTGTTTTCTGCAACGTTCCCCAACAACTCTTCCCCGACACTTTGCTGGATCGGAGTCCGGGGATCGTCATTGAGCTGAACGTGTGCTAAAACTCGGAGGTGCCGTAGTTTCGGTGCTTGATCGGTCGGGCCGTGAAGACGTACGACTACATCAACCGCGTTGTGCTAACGCTTCCGCTGTCGGTCTACAAGGGTACGTAGATCACACTCTCCCCTCTCGTTGCTATGCATCACCATGATCTTGCGTGTGCGTAGGAATTTTTTTTAAATTACTACGTTCCCCAACAGTGGCATCCGAGCCTAGGTTGTATGTGTTGATGTTATATGCACGAGTAGAACACAAGTGAGTTGTGGGCGATATAAGTCATACTGCTTACGAGCATGTCATACTTTGGTTCGGTGGTATTGTTGGACGAAGCGGCCCAGACCGACATTACGCGTACGCTTACGCGAGACCGGTTCTCCCGACGTGCTTTACACAAAGGTGGCTAGCGGGTGACAGTTTCTCCAACTTTAGTTGAACCGAGTGTGGCTACGCTCGGTCCTTGCGAAGGTTAAAACAGCACCAACTTGACAAACTATCATTGTGGTTTTGATGCGTAGGTAAGATTGGTTCTTGCTTAAGCCCGTAGCAGCCACGTAAAACTTGCAACAACAAAGTAGAGGACGTCTAACTTGTTTTTGCAGGGCATGTTGTGATGTGATATGGTCAAGACATGATGCTAAATTTTATTGTATGAGATGATCATGTTTTGTAACCAAGTTATCGGCAACTGGTAGGAGCCATATGGTTGTCGCTTTATTGTATGCAATGCAATTGCACTGTAATGCTTTACTTTATCACTAAGCGGTAGCGATAGTCGTGGAAGCATAAGATTGGCGAGACGACAACGATGCTACGATGGTGATCAAGGTGTCGCACCGGTGACGATGGTGATCACGACGGTGCTTCGAAGATGGAGATCACAAGCACAAGATGATGATGGCCATATCATATCACTTATATTGCATGTGATGTTTATCTTTTATGCATCTTATCTTGCTTTGATTGACGGTAGCATTTTAAGATGATCTCTCACTAATTATCAAGAAGTGTTCTCCCTGAGTATGCACCGTTGCGAAAGTTCTTCGTGCTGAGACACCACGTGATGATCGGGTGTGATAGGCTCTACGTTCAAATACAACGGGTGCAAAACAGTTGCACACGCAGAATACTCAGGTTATACTTGATGAGCCAAGCATATACAGATATGGCCTGGGAACACAGAGACCGAAAGGTCGAGCGTGAATCATATAGTAGATATGATCAACATAGCAATGTTCACCAATGAAACTACTCCATCTCACGTGATGATCGGACATGGTTTAGTTGATTTGGATCACGTAATCACTTAGAGGATTAGAGGGATGTCTATCTAAGTGGGAGTTCTTTAGTAATATGATTAATTGAACCTAAATTTATCATGAACTTAGTACCTGATAGTATCTTGCTTGTTTATGTTTGATTGTAGATAGATGGCCCGTGCTGTTGTTCCGTTGAATTTTAATGCGTTCCTTGAGAAAGCAAAGTTGAAAGATGATGGTAGCAATTACACGGACTGGGTCCGTAACTTGAGGATTATCCTCATTGCTGCACAGAAGAATTACGTCCTGGAAGCACCGCTGGGTGCCAGGCCTGCTGCTGGAGCAACACCAGATGTTATGAACGTCTGGCAGAGCAAAGCTGATGACTACTCGATAGTTCAGTGTGCCATGCTTTACGGCTTAGAATCGGTACTTCAACGACGTTTTGAACATCATGGAGCATATGAGATGTTCCAGGAGTTGAAGTTAATATTTCAAGCAAATGCCCGGATTGAGAGATATGAAGTCTCCAATAAGTTCTATAGCTGCAAGATGGAGGAGAACAGTTCTGTCAGTGAGCATATACTCAAAATGTCTGGGTATAATAATCACTTGATTCAATTGGGAGTTAATCTTCCAAATGATTACGTCATTGACAGAATTCTCCAATCACTGCCACCAAGCTACAAGAGCTTCGTGATGAACTATAATATGCAAGGGATGAATAAGACTATTCCCGAGCTCTTCGCAATGCTGAAAGCTGCGGAGGTAGAAATCAAAAAGGAGCATCAAGTGTTGATGGTCAACAAGACCACTAGTTTCAAGAAAAAGGGCAAAGGGAAAAAGAAGGGGAACTTCAAGAAGAACGGCAAACAAGTTGCTGCTCAAGAGAAGAAACCCAAGTCTGGACCTAAGCCTAAAACTGAGTGCTTCTACTGCAAGCAGACTAGTCACTGGAAGCGGAACTGCCCCAAGTATTTGGCGGATAAGAAGGATGGCAAGGTGAACAAAGGTATATGTGATATACATGTTATTGATGTGTACCTTACTAATTCTCGCAGTAGCACCTGGGTATTTGATACTGGTTCTGTTGCTAATATTTGCAACTTGAAACAGGGACTACGGATTAAGCGAAGATTGGCTAAGGACGAGGTGACGATGCGCGTGGGAAACGGTTCCAAAGTCGATGTGATCGCGGTCGGCATGCTACCTCTGCATCTACCTTCGGGATTAGTATTAGACCTAAATAATTGTTATTTGGTGCCAGCGTTGAGCATGAACATTATATCTGGATCTTGTTTAATGCGAGACGGTTATTCATTTAAATCAGAGAATAATGGTTGTTCTATTTATATGAGTAATATCTTTTATGGTCATGCACCCTTGAAGAGTGGTCTATTCTTGTTGAATCTCGATAGTAGTGATACACATATTCATAATGTAGAAGCCAAAAGATGCAGAGTTGATAATGATAGTGCAACTTATTTGTGGCACTGCCGTTTAGGTCATATCGGTGTAAAGCGCATGAAGAAACTCCATACTGATGGACTTTTGGAACCACTTGATTATGAATCACTTGGCACTTGCGAACCGTGCCTCATGGGCAAGATGACTAAAACACCGTTCTCCGGTACTATGGAGAGAGCAACAGATTTATTGGAAATCATACATACAGATGTATGTGGTCCGATGAATGTTGAGGCTCGTGAAGGAAATATGCCCTAGAGGCAATAATAAAGTTATTATTTATTTCCTTATATCATGATAAATGTTTATTATTCATGCTAGAATTGTATTAACCAGAAACATAATACATGTGTGAATACATAGACAAACTTAGTGTCACTAGTATGCCTCTACTTGACTAGCTCGTTAATCAAAGATGGTTATGTTTCCTAACCATGAACAAAGATTTGTTATTTGATTAACGGGATCACATCATTAGGTGAATGATCTAATTGACATGACCCATTCCATTAGCTTAGCACTCGATTGTTTAGTATGTTGCTATTGCTTTCTTCATGACTTATACATGTTCCTATGACTATGAGATTATGCAACTCCCGTTTGCCGGAGGAACACTTTGTGTGCTACCAAACGTCACAACGTAACTGGGTGATTATAAAGGAGCTCTACAGGTATCTCCAAAGGTAGATGTTGGGTTGGCGTATTTCGAGAATAGGATTTGTCACTCCGATTGTCGGAGAGGTATCTCTGGGCCCTCTCGGTAATACACATCACATAAGCCTTGCAAGCATTGCAATTAATGAGTTAGTTGCGAGATGATGTATTACGGAACGAGTAAAGAGACTTGCCGGTAATGAGATTGAACTAGGTATTGGATACCGACGATCGAATCTCGGGAAAGTAACATACCGATGACAAAGGGAACAACGTATGTTGTTATGCGGTCTGACCGATAAAGATCTTCGTAGAATATGTAGGAGCCAATATGGGCATCCAGGTCCCGCTATTGGTTATTGACCGGAGATATGTCTCAGTCATGTCTACATTGTTCTCGAACCGTAGGGTCCGCACGCTTAACGTTACGATGACAATTATTATGAGTTTATGCATTTTGATGTACCGAAGTTAGTTCGGAGTCCCGGATGTGATCACGAACATGACGAGGAGTCTCGAAATGGTCGAGACATAAAGATTGATATATTGGATGACTATATTCGGACACCGGAAGCGTTCCGGAGAAGTATCGGATAAAACCGGAGCACCGGGGGGTTACCGGAACCCCCCGGGGGGTTAATGGGCCTCATGGGCCTAAAGTGGAGAAGAGGAAGGGGCTGCCAGGGCAGGCCGCGCGCCCCCTCTCCCCCTAGTCCGAATTGGACAAGGAGGGAGGGGCGGCGCCCCCCCTTTCCTATTTTCCCTCCACCTCTCCTAGTTGGACAAGGAACAGGAGGGGAGTCCTACTCCCGGTAGGAGTAGGACTCCTCCTGCGCGCCTCCATAGGGCCGGCCGCACCCCCCCTTGGATCCTTTATATACGGGGGAAGGGGGCACCCCTAGACACACAAGTTGATCCACGTGATCGTTCCTTAGCCGTGTGTGGTGCCCTCTGCCACCATATTCCACCTCGATCATATCGTTGTAGTGCTTAGGCGAAGCCCTGCGTCGGTAGAACATCATCATCGTCACCATGCCGTTGTGCTGACGGAACTCATCCCCGAAGCTTTGCTGGATCGGAGCCCGGGGAGCGTCATCGAGCTGTACGTGTGCTAAGAATTCGGAGGTGCCGGAGTAACGGTGCTTGGATCGGTCGGATCGGGAAGACGTACGACTACTTCCTCTACGTTGCGTCAACGCTTCCGTTGCGGTCTACGAGGGTACGTAGACAACACTCTCCCCTCTCGTTGCTATGCATCACCATGATCTTGCGTGTGCGTAGGAATTTTTTTGAAATTACTACGTTCCCCAACAGGGAGAAGGGAGATGATCTTCACAAGGATGTCGTCCGGGAGATCGCTAATGCGGTCCACCAGAGATTCTACGGGTTCCTCGGATCTGGGTGGGTGGGGGGGGGGGCTCGCCACTTCTCCCCGCTCTGCCATGTGCGGGATCTACAACTAGCGTCGCCGCTAGCGGGAGCCTCATATTCTTGGCACTAGGGCCAACCGACTCCATTTTCCTTGCAGGAGTCACGCCGAGCTCACGGGTTTGAGCAGAGTAGCCAGAGACAAGCCTAGTGGCAGTGCGAGTGGGCAAGAAGGAGGGCTGGGGTTTTCTGTAGGAGTGGAAGAAGAGGAGCAGGCATTTTCAGTATGAGTGAGGAAGAAGGTGAGCGCCAGTATTCTGTACGAGTCAGGAAGATGGAGAGCGGGGGGAATTGGGGGCGACGGAAGCGGAAGAGTCCAGCGAGCTATAGTATAAGTGGAAGTGAGGAGGAAGGAGGGTTTTTCTGAGATCGCCCCCTCTTCAAGAAATATGGGCTTTTCCTCGCAAAAAATAAAAACAAATGGGCTTTAAGATGGATAGGCTTTTGTATCGGCCTATTCGGCTGCCCATGTTTCGTACTGAAGGGCCTTAACACTAGAGGCAGCCCATCAGAGACATGATACGTCTCCAACGTATCTATAATTTTTGATTGCTCCATGCTATATTATCTACTGTTTTGGACTATATTGGGCTTTATTTTCCACTTTTATATTATTTTTGGGACTAACCTATTAACCAGAGGCCCAGCCCAGAATTGCTGTTTTTTGCCTATTTCAGTGTTTCGGAGAAACAGAATATCAAACGGAGTCCAAACGGAATGAAACCTTCGGGAACGTGATTTTCTCATCAGATAAGATCCAGGAGACTTGGACCCTCCGTCAAGAAAGCTCCGAGGCGGTCACGAGGGTGGAGGGCGCCCCCCTAGGGCGTGCCCCTGCCTCGTGGGCCCCTCGAAGCTCCATTGACGTACTCCTTCCTCCTATATATACCTACGTACCCCCAAACGATCGGGGACGGAGCAAAAAACCTAATTCCACCGCCGCAACTTTCTATATCCACGAGATCCCATCTTGGGGCCTGTTCCGGAGCTCCGACGAAAGGGGAATCGATCACGGAGGGCTTCTACATCATCATCCAAGCCTCTCCGATGTAGTGTGAGTAGTTTACTTCAGGCCTACGAGTCCATAGTTAGTAGCTAGATGGCTTCTTCTCTCTTTTTGGATCTCAATACAATGTTCTCCCCCTCTCTCATGGAGATTAGATGTAATCTTCTTTTTGCGGTGTGTTTGTTGAGACCGATGAATTGTGGCTTTATGATCAAGTTTATCTCTGAATAATATTTGAATCTTCTCTAAATTCTTTTATGTATGATTGGTTATCTTTGCAAGTCTCTTCGAATTATCAGTTTGGTTTGGCCTACTAGATTGGTTTTTCTTGCCATGGGAGAAGTGCTTAGCTTTGGGTTCAATCTTGTGGTGTCCTTTCCCAGTGACAGAAGGGGCAGCAAGGCACGTATTGTATTGTTGCCATCGAGGATAACAAGATGGTTTTTTTTATCATATTGCATGAAACTATCCCTCTACATCATGTCATCTTGCTTAAGGCGTTACTCTGTTTTTAACTTAATACTCTAGATGCATGCTGGATAGCGGTCGATGAGTGGAGTAATAGTAGTAGATGCAGGCAGGAGTCGGTCTACTTGTCTCGGACGTGATGCCTATATACATGATCATACCTAGATATTCTCATAACTATGCTCAATTATGTCAATTGCTTAACAGTAATTTGTTCACCCATCATAGAATACTTATGCTCTTGAGAGAAGCCACTAGTGAAACCTATGGCCCCCGGGTCTATTTTCATCATATCAATCCCCATCACTTTATTATTGCTTTGCTTTTTTACTTTGCCTTTTACTTTTCACTTTGCATCTCTATACCAAAAATACCAAAAATATTATTTATCATCTCTATCAGATCTCACTTTCGTAAGTGACCGTGAAGGGATTGACAACCCCTAAGCGCGTTGGTTGCGTTGAGCTATTGTTTTTGTGTAGGTACGAGGGACTCGCGCGTAGCCTCCTACCGGATTGATACCTTGGTTCTCAAAAACTGAGGGAAATACTTACGCTACTTTGCTGCATCATCCTCTCCTCTTCGGGGAAATCCAACGCAGTGCTCAAGAGGTAGCAAGAAGAATTTCTGGCGCCATTGTCGGGGAGTCTGCGCAAAAGTCAACATACCAAGTACCCATCACAATCCCTATCTCCCGCATTACATTATTTTCCATTTGCCTCTCATTTTCCTCTCCCCCACTTCACCCTTGCCGTTTTATTCGCCCTCTCTCTCTATCCTCCCTCTCTTTCTCTATTTGCCTCTTTTGCCCGTTTCTTGTTTGCTCGTATGGTTGGAATAGTTGTTTATTTATTACTAAGCAGAGAACCTAATATCTATGGATCCTCATCCACTTGCTAATCTTTTTAAGAGATCCAATTATGATGAATCAATTGCTAGTGAATTTTGTGCACTAGATTATCTTTATGAAGTTTTGCTTGAAATTCGTGAATCTGAAAATTGTGATGAAGTACTTTATGGAGTGATTCACAATAGATCTTTGAATAAAAAGCATGATTGCAATGATTTTACTATAAATTCTCTTGATGTCAATTGTGCTAATAATATGCAAAACCCTAAGCTTGGGGATGCTAGTTTTGCTATGTCTACTACTTGTTGTAATGATCATGATTGGGGTGATTCTTCTTTTGATCTTGAAAATTTATTTAAGCCCCATGATGAATATGAGATTGATAATAGTGTTTGCAATATTATTGAAAGTGGGTTTGGGAGAGTGTCAACTTTAGATCCCACATATTTGGAGAATGTTCAATCTTATGAAGTTTTTGATAAAAGTGGGTTTGGAGAGGTCATGACTTTAGTTAATGTTAATCCCACTATTTTGGAAGAGTGTGAACTTTGCATCCATGTGGATCGTGTTGAAAATATTTTATGTGATAGATATTTTGTTGAATTTTCTTATGATCCCACATGTAATTATTATGAGAAAGGATAATATGATTGTAGAAATTTGCACATTACTAAATTACCTCTCGTTATGTTGAGATTGTTATTGTTTCTTTCCGCTTCCTTGCATATGCTAGTTTTTGCTTGCTATGATTTGTTTGCCTATAAGATACCTATGCATAGGAAGTATGTTAGACTTAAGTTTGTTTTTCATATGTTTTATGATGCTCTCTTTGTGCTTCAATTCTCGTCTTTCATGTGAGCATCATTAAAATTATCAATGCCTAGCTAAAAAGGCTTTAAAGAAAAGCGCTTGTTGGGAGACAACCCAATATTTTTCCTTACTGTTATTCAATAAATAATTTATTTAGCCTCTGTTTCGGTTGTGTTTTTTGTGTTTAATTAGTGTTTGTGCCAAGTAGAACCGTTGGGAAGACTTGGGGAAAGTCTTGTTGAACTTGCTGTAAAAACCAGAAACTTTAGTGCTCACGAGAACTGCTGTCATTTTTATTTGGAGAGTGCTATTTAGTTAATTATTTTCGAAGATGATTAATAGATAAATTCCTCACGTCCAGCAATTTATTTTAGAATTTTTGGGGTTCCAGATCTTGCGCTAGCTACAGATTACTACAGACTGTTCTGTTTTTGACAGATTCTGTTTTTCTTGTGTTGTTTGCTTATTTTGATGAATCTATGGCTAGTAAAATAGTTTATAAACCATAGAGAAGTTGGAATACAGTAGGTTTAACACCAATATAAATAAAGAATGAGTTCATTACAGTACCTTGAAGTGGTCTTTTGTTTTCTTTCGCTAACGGAGCTCACGAGATTTTCTACTTTAAGTTTTGTGTTGTGAAGTTTTCAAGTTTTGGGTAAAGATTTGATGGATTATGGAACAAGTATTGGCAAGAGCCTAAGCTTGGGGATGCCCATGGCACCCCCAAGATAATCTAAGGACACCTAAAAGCCAAAGCTTGGGGATGCCCCAGAAGGCATCCCCTCTTTCGTCTACTTCTATTGGTAACCTTACTTGGAGCTATATTTTTATTCACCACATGATATGTGTTTTGCTTGGAGCGTCTTTTATGATTTGAGTCTTTGCTTGTTAGTCTACCACAATCATCCTTGCTGTACACACCTTTTGGGAGAGCCATACATAATTTGGAATTTGTTAGAATACTCTATGTGCTTCACTTATATCTTTTGAGCTTTATAGTTTTGCTCTAGTGCTTCACTTATATCTTTTAGAGCACGGTGGTGGATTTGTTTTATAGAAACTATTGATCTCTCATGCTTCACTTAGATTATTTTGAGAGTCTTAATAGCATGGTAATTTTCTTAAAATCCTAATATGCTTGGTGTGCAAGATTAATAATAAAACTTTCTTATGAGTGTGTTGAATACTAAGAAAAGTTTGATGCTTGATGATTGTTTTGAGATATGGAGGTAATAATATCAAAGTCATGCTAGTTGAGTAGTTGTGAAATCGAGAAATACTTGTGTTGAAGTTTGCAAGTCCCGTAGCATGCATGTATGGTAAACGTTATGCAACAAATTTGAAACATGAGGTGTTATTTGATTGTCTTCCTTATGAGTGGCGGTCGGGAACGAGCGATGGTCTTTTCCTACCAATCTATCCCCCTAGGAGCATCCGCGTAGTACCGATGTTTTTGATGACTTGTAGATTTTTTCAATAAGTATGTGAGTTCTTTATGACTAATGTTGAGTCCATGGATTATACGCACTCTCACCCTTTCATCCTTGCTAGCCTCTTCGGTACCGTGCATTGCCCTTTCTCACATTGAGAGTTGGCGCAAACTTCGCCGGTGCATCCAAACCCCGTGATATGATACGCTCTTTCACACATAAACCTCCTTATATCTTCCTCAAAACAGCCACCATACCTACCTATTATGGCATTTCCATAGCCATTCCGAGATATATTGCCATGCAACTTCCCATCATTCCGTTCATCATGACACATTCATCATTGTCATATTGCTTAGCATGATCATGTAGTTGACATAGTATTTGTGGCAAAGCCACCGTTCATAATTCTTTCATACATGTCACTCTTGGTTCATTTCATATCCCGGTACACCGCCGGAGGCATTCATATAGAGTCATCTTTGTTCTAGTATCGAGTTGTAATCATTGAGTTGTAAATAAATAGGATGTGATGATCATCATTATTAGAGCATTGTCCCAAGTGAGGAATAAAAAAAAGAGAAAGGCCATAAAAAATAGAAGGCCCAAAAAAAGGCCATAAAAAAAGAAAAGGCCCAAAAAAATAAGAGAAAAAGAGAGAAGGGACAATGTTACTGATACGTCTCCAACGTATCTATAATTTTTGATTGCTCCATGCTATATTATCTACTGTTTTGGGCAATATTGGGCTTTATTATCCACTTTTATATTATTTTTGGGACTAACCTATTCACCGGAGGCCCAGCCCAGATTTGTTGTTTTATGCCTATTTCAGTGTTTTGAAGAAAAGGAATATCAGACGGAGTCGAAATGGAAATAAATCAACTGGAGAAGTTATTTTTGGAAGGAAACACACCTGATGGACTTGGACCCCACGTCAGAAGATACGGGATCTACCCACGAGGGTGGGGGCGCGCCCACCCCCCTAGGGCGCGCCCCCTGCCTCGTGGGGCCCCCGTGGCTCCCCTGACGTGCTTCTTCTGCCTATATAACTCCATATACCCTAAAACTTCCAGAACGGAGATTAGATCGGGAGTTCCGCCGCCGCAAGCTTCTGTAGCCACCAAAAGTCAATCGGGACCCTGTTCCGGCACCCTGCCGGAGGGGGGATCCCTCACCGGTGGCCATCTTCATCATCCCGGCGCTCTCCATGACAAGGAGGGAGTAGTTCTCCCTCGGGGCTGAGGGTATGTACCAGTAGCTATGTGTTTGATCTCTCTCTCTCTCTCTCGTGTTCTTGATTTGGCACGATCTTGATGTATCGTGAGCTTTGCTATTATAGTTGGATCTTATGTTTCTCCTCCCCCTCTTCTCTCTTGTAATGAATTGAGTTTCCCCTTTGAAGTAATCTTATCGGATTGAGTCTTTAAAGACTTGAGAACACTTGATGTATGTCTTGCGTGGGATACCCGTGGTGACAATGGGGTATTCTATTGATCCACTTGATGTATGTTTTGGTGATCAACTTGCGGGTTCCGCCCATGAACCTATGCATAGGGGTTGTCACACGTTTTCGTCGTGATTCTCCGGTAGAAACTTTGGGCACTCTTTGAGGTCCTTTGTGTCGGTTGAATAGATGAATCTAAGATTGTGTGACGCATATCGTATAATCATACCCACGGATACTTGAGGTGACATTGGAGTATCTAGGTGACATTAGGGTTTTGGTTGATTTGTGTCTTAAGGTGTTATTCTAGTACGAACTCTAGGGCTGTTTGTGACACCTATTGGAATAGCCCAACGGATTGATTGGAAAGAATAACTTTGAGGTGGTTTCGTACCCTACCATAATCTCTTCGTTCGTTCTCCGCTATTAATAACTTTGGAGTGACTCTTTGTTGCATGTTGAGGGATAGTTATGTGATCCAATTATGTTAGTATTGTTGAGGGAACTTACACTAGCGAAAGTATGAACCCTAGGCCTTATTTCCTATCATTGCAATACCGTTTACGCTCACTTTTATCACTTGCTACCTTGCTGTTTTTATAATTTCAGATTACAAATACCTTTATCTACTATCCATATACCACTTGTATCATCATCTCTTCGCCGAACTAGTGCACCTATACAATTTACCATTGTATTGGGTGTGTTGGGGACACAAGAGACTCTTTGTTATTTGGTTGCAGGGTTGCTTGAGAGAGACCATCTTCATCCTACGCCTCCTACGGATTTATAAACCTTAGGTCATCCACTTGAGGGAAATTTTCTACTGTCCTACAAACCTCTGCACTTGGAGTCCCAACAACGTCTACAAGAAGAAGGTTGTGTAGTAGACATCAAGCTCTTTTCTGGCGCCGTTGCCGGGGAGGTGAGTGCTTGAAGGTATATCTTTAGATCTTGCAATCAAGTATTTTAGTTTCTTGTTTTATCACTAGTTTAGTTTATAAAAGAAAACTACAAAAAAATGGAATTGAGTTTGTCTCATACGCTTCACCTTTTTAATATCTTTCGTGAGTATGATGGAAAGGATAATTGTGCTCAAGTGCTAGAAGAAGAATGCATTAAAATGTTTGGCACTAAATATTTGAATGATGAGCATGATTGCAATGTTGTTAGTATGAATTCCTTGAATATCCATGATGCTAATGATATGCAAAGCCACAAGCTTGGGGAAGCTATGTTTGATGAAGATGATATTTTTTGTCCCCCAAGTTTTGATGAGCAAATTTATTATGATAAAAGCATGCCTCCTATCTATGATGATTATTGTGATGACACGTATGCTTTAAATAATAATGATACCATGAAACTTGTCATCTTGATCTTAATTTTCAATCACATGATAGTTATCTTGTTGAGTTTGCTCCCACTATTGTTCATGAGAAGAATTTTGCTTGTGTGGAGAGTAGTAAATTTTCTATGCTTGTAGATCATGAAAAGAATGCTTTAGGTGCTTGTTATATTGTTGAATTCATTCATGATGCTACTGAAAATTATTATGAGGGAGGAACATATGCTTGTATGAGTTGCAATAATATCAAGTTTCCTCCCTATGTGCTTAAAATTTTGAAGTTATGCTTGCTTTACCTTCCTATGCAAGATGATTATTGTTCCCACAAGTTGTTTGCTCACAAAATCCCTATTCATAGGAAGTGGGTTAGACTTAAATGTGCTAGCCATATTCTTCATGATGCTCTCTTTATGTTTTAATTCTTATCCTTTATGTGAGCATCGTTGAAATCATCGTGCCTAGCTAGGGGCGTTAAACGATAGCACTTGTTGGGAGGCAACCCAATTTTATTTTTGTTCTTTGCTTTTTGCTCCTGTTTAGTAATAAATAATTCATTAGCCTCTGTTTAGATGTGGTTTTATGCTTTTAATTAGTGTTTGTGCCAAGTAGAACCTTTGGGAAGACTTGGGGAAAGTCTTGTTGATCATGCTGTAAAAAACAGAAACTTTAGCGCTCACGAGAATTGCTGCCATTTTTATTTGGAGTGTGAGTAGTTTACTTCAGACCTACGGGTCCATAGTTAGTAGCTAGATGGCTTCTTCTCTCTTTTTGGATCTCAATACAATGTTCTCCCCCTCTCTCGTGGAGATCTATTCGATGTAATCTTCTTTTTGCGGTGTGTTTGTTGAGACCGATGAATTGTGGGTTTATGATCAAGTTTATCTATGAATAATATTTGAATCTTCTCTGAATTCTTTTATGTATGATTGGTTATCTTTGCAAGTCTCTTTGAATTATCAGTTTGGTTTGGCCTACTAGATTGATTTTTCTTGCCATGGGAGAAGTGCTTAGCTTTGGGTTCAATCTTGCAGTGTCCTTTCCCAGTGACAGAAGGGGCAGCAAGGCACGTATTGTATTGTTACCATCGAGGATAACAAGATGGTTTTTTTATCATATTGCATGAAACTATCCCTCTACATCATGTCATCTTGCTTAAGGCGTTACTCTGTTTTTAACTTAATACTCTAGATGCATGCTGGATAGCGGTCGATGAGTGGAGTAATAGTAGTAGATGCAGGCAGGAGTCGGTCTACTTTTCTCGGACGTGATGCCTATATACATGATCATACCTAGATATTCTCATAACTATGCTCAATTCTGTCAATTTCTCAACAGTAATTTGTTCACCCACCGTAGAATACTTATGCTCTTGAGAGAAGCCACTAGTGAAACCTATGGCCCCCGGGTCTATTTTCATCATATCAATCTCCATCACTTTATTATTGCTTTGCTTTTTTACTTTGCCTTTTACTTTTCACTTTGCATCTCTATACCAAAAATACCAAAAATATTATTTATCATCTCTATCAGATCTCACTTTCGTAAGTCACCGTGAAGGGATTGACAACCCCTAAGCGCGTTGGTTGTGTTGAGCTATTGTTTTTGTGTAGGTACGAGGGACTCGCGCGTAGCCTCCTACTGTATTGATACCTTGGTTCTCGAAAATTGAGGGAAATACTTACGCTACTTTGCTGTATCATCCTCTCCTCTTCGGCGAAATCCAACGCAGTGCTCAAGAGGTAGCAAGACACTCTCCAGCTTATTGCCCATTCGAAAGAAAAAATAGACGCCTCCAGCTTAATTATGGCTCCTCATCGGTAAAGATTTTTCAACTTGAAAAAATTCATAGCTTCTTTTCGGGCCGGCTTGGCATCCACCAAATTAGAGGATGGTGTACTGGATGCAGACACTCACACTGGTCGTAGCGCGAAAAAATGAGGGGTCAAATAACATGCCCACAATATACATAGATTGTAAAGGTTGACACGCTAGTCAACGTTCACACTAAACTAAGATTCACAAGATATGGTATGCATACTAGCTAACAGTCACAAGCACTTAAGTTCAGCATGTTTACGCATCTAAATGATTCACAAGACTATATATAACCAAGACAAAGTTGTGAGAAGATGTAGAAATAAAGAAAAAACGATCGATGCTTCTCTGAGCAAAGGGCCTCCCTACACACGCATTAATTTCCTGAGCATGCTTCTTTCTGCTCAATGTTGCATGCACTTTGAGCATGTTGGCAACTCAACAGCTAGCTTGATGGCTCATCTTGCAATTTACGCTGACACATTGCAGCAAATAGAGGAGGCAATAGAGATCACTCAACATCAGACCATTTTGTGCAGTTCCACTAAAATCATCTTCATTGTCCTGAATGTGAAAAGATAGGAAAGCGTTATACTTAAATGGTGTCGCAAAACAGTAGCACATATCAATAGTTCGGCATGACAAAACATGATCATCTGGACGAAGGGGATACTGACCATCGTGAGGAAGATTATGCATAATTTTATATGTGGTTAGTTGATTTCCACCTTGGGGTCTCCTATGATGGCATGGAGGAAATTCTATGCAATCGATGAGCTTAATTCCTTCCATGTGGCTGTAGAAAATTTGTCCGACTAACCCCAATATCTTTTTTGTGTAGTTCCACTAAAATAATGCACCGCTGTTTGCATGACCCTACTCGCCGGCCAGGTCATCAATGACTCGGTCTCTTTATCTTGCGTTGACGGCGCGGCTACAGTGCTTGTTTGCTCCTCCACACATGGTAGCCTCGTTCCACACTGCAAACAGCAAGTTAACATACAAATAAGCTTATTTCATCTTACGTTGGTCATTGTACGTAGTTACGAATGTAGGAATACCTGGAGCACGATGAGGTCAGCTCACAGCAGGTTCCACTAAAATTGAGGTTTGTGCTTCCATTTGCACAAATAGACACCATATGGAGATAGACAAGCTTGTTTGCACAAATATGTGATACATCTCCATCGTATCTACTTTTCCTAACGTTTTTCCTCTTGTTTTGTACTCTAATTTGCATGATTTGAATGAAACTAACCTGGATTGACGCTGTTTTCTGCAGAACTACCATGGTGTTGTTTTTGTGCAGAAATAAAAGTTCTTGGATTGGAACAAAACTTTGCGAGGATTTTTTATTCAATAAATAAGAATTTCTGGAGCCAAGAACCACTAGAGGGGGGCACCTGGGTGGGCACAACCCACCAGGGCGGGGGGCCCTCCATGCGCGCCTAGGTGGGTTGTCCCCACCTAGTGGCCCCGTAGACTCCAACCCTGATACTATAAAATCACATATTTGGAGAGAAAAATCAGGGAGAAAGAATTATCACGTTTCACGAGACGGAGCCGCCGCCACCTCCTGTTCTTCATCGGGAGGCCAGATCTGGAGTCCGTTTGGGGCTCCGAAGAGGGGGATCTTAGATCTTCGTCATCACCAACCCTTTTCCATCCCCAATTCCATGATGCTCCCCACCGGGAGTGAGTAATTCCTTCGTAGGCTTGCTAGTCGGTGAGGAGTTGGATGAGATTCATCATGTAATCGAGTTAGTTTTGTTAGGGCTTGATGCCTGGTATCCATTATGTTCTGAGATTAATGTTGCTATGGCTTTGCCATGCTTAATGCTTGTCACTTTGGACCCGGGTGCCATGATTTCAGATCTGAAACATTTATGTTATCACCATTATATCCATGTTCTAGATCCGATCTTGCAAGTTATAGTCACCTACTACGTGTTATGATCCGGCAACCCCGGAGTGACAATAGTCGGGACACTTCTTGGTGATGACCGTAGTTTGAGGAGTTCATGTATTCACTATGTGTTAATGCTTTGTTCCGGTTCTCTATTAAAAGGAGGCCTTAATATCCCTTAGTTTCCAATAGGACCCCACTGCCACGGGAGGGTAGGACAAAAGATGTCATGCAAGTTCTTTCCATAAGCATGTATAACTATTTACGGAATACATGCCTACATTATATTTATGAACTGGAGCTAGTGCCGTATCGCCCTAGGTTATGACTGTTGTATGATGAATATCATCCAATGAATTCACCGATCCAATGCCTACAAATTTCTATTATATTGTTTATGCTAAGTTACTACTGTTGTTGTTACTATTGCACTTGCTACAAAATCATTGCTATCACTATTACCGTTACTATAGTTGTTGCTACTACTACCAAAGCTATCATGCTACTCATCATGTTTTTGTAGATAATTAATCTCCAGGTGTGGTTGAATTGACAACTCAGCTGCTAATACTTGCAAATATTCTTTGGATCCCCTTGTGTCGAATCAATAAATTTGGGTTGAATACTCTATCCTCGAAAACTGTTGCGATCCCCTATACTTGTGGGTTATCAAGACCTTTTTCTGGCGCTATTGCCGGGGAACATAGTTATATTTGTGGAGTCACTTGGTATTATTATCAAATTATCACTATGAAGAATCTTAAGGACGCTAAGACTAAGATATTTCCCTCTAAGACGAGGGGAGGTAAGGAACTGTCATCTAGCTCTGCACTTGATTCACCTTCTGTTATAAGTAGACTTGCAACACCACCACATGATATTGTAGGATCGAAAGTATGTCTAGACGGGGGGGGGGGGGTGATTAGACTACTTGACCAAATAAAAATCTAGCCTTTTCCCAATTTTAGTTCTTGGCAGATTTTAGCAACTTTCGACAAGTCAAGCAATCTTAACACAATTCAAGCAAGCATGCAAAGAGTATATGAGCAGCGGAAAGTAAAGCATGAAACTTGCAAGAATGTAAAGGGAAGGGTTTGGAGGATTCAAACGCAATTGGAGACACAGATGTTTTTGTCGTGGTTCCAATAGGTGGTGCTATCGTACATCCATGTTGATGGAGACTTCAACCCACGAAGGGTAACGGTTGCGCAGTCCATGGAGGGCTCCACCCACGAAGGGTCCACGAAGAAGCAACCTTGTCTATCCCACCATGGCCATCGCCCACGAAGGACTTGCCTCACTAGCGGTAGATCTTCACTAAGTAGGCGATCTCCTTGACCTTACAAACTCCTTGGTTCAACTCCACAATCTTGTCGGAGGCTCCCAAGTGACACCTAGCCAATCTAGGAGACACCACTCTCCAAGAAGTAACAAATGGTGTGTTGATGATGAACTCCTTGCTCTTGTGCTTCAAATGATAGTCTCCCCAACACTCAACTCTCTCTCACAGGATTTGGATTTGGTGGAAAGAAGATTTGAGTGGAAAGTAACTTGGGGAAGGCTAGAGATCAAGATTCATATGGTAGGAATGGGATATCTTGGTCTCAACACAAGTGTAGGTGGTTCTCTCTCAGAAAAAGTAAGTTGGAAGTGTAGGTTTGTTCTGATGGCTCTCTCCACGAATGAAGAGGTGGTGGAGGGGTATATATAGCCTCCACACAAAATCTAACCGTTACACATAACTTCCCAAACTCGGTGGGACCGAATGGTTAAACTCGGTCGGACCGATTCAGCAAAGCTAGTGACCGTTAGGGTTTTCGATGGGACCGACATGCAACTCGGTAGGACCGATATGATTAGGGTTAGGGCATAACGTAATCTCAGTGAGACCGATTACACAAACTTGGTGAGACCGATTTTGGTAATAAGCTAACCAGAGAGTTGGCCAGGTAAACTCGGTGGGACCGATCGCTCATTTCGGTGAGACCGAAACGTTACGAAGGGAAAACAGAGAGTTTACATTGCAATCTCGGTGGGACCGATCGCTCATCTCAGTGAGACCGAAATGTTATGAAGGGAAACAGAGAGATTACAACCCCATCTCGGTGAGACCAAGATCCCTATCGGTGAGACCGTTTGCCTAGGGTTTGTGGCAGTGGCTATGACATTTGAAACTCGGTGGCGCCAGATAGAAAGAATTGGTGGGGCCGAGTTTGACTTTTGGTTTAGGTCATATGTGGATGTGAGAAAGTAGTTGAGGGTTTTGGAGCATATCACTAAGCATTTTGAGCAAGAACCTCATTAAGCAACACCTCATCCCTCCTTGATAGTATTGGCTTTTCCTATAGACTCAATGTGATATTGGATCACTAAAATGGATAATGTAGAGTCTTGAGCTTTGAGCTTGAGCCAATCCTTTGTCCTTAGCATTTTGAGGGGTCCAGTTTTTCTCATCCATGCCATGCCAATCATTGAGCTTTCCTGAGATATTAATCTTGAAATAGCATTAGCTCAATGAGCTATATGTTGTTAGGAATTACCAAAACCACCTAGGGATATTTGCACTTTCAATCTCCCTCTTTTTGGTAATTGATGACAACATATAGATCAAAGCTTCGACAAATGATAATAAGAGTGAAAAACATTGTTGCTTTGAGAAGTATGTGAAAAGCAAGAGCTCCCCCTAAATTTGTGCATAGTTTAAGATTTGCTTTGGACTGCAAATGCACAAAGAGTTAGGATCATGGGTTACTCTTCCATGTCACATACATCTTGGTGGAGCGCTCAAAATGATAATAATGATAATAATGAAATACATGCACTCATCACCAAGCAAAGTGAATGATCATATAAAAGGATAATGTCATCCAACAAGCATTAAGGTAGCATATGACCAACCACATGATCATCCAAGTAAGCACAAAGTATAAAGTATCTCAACCAAGCAAATAAACGAAGTTTAACCACCAAACAAAAGAGAATAAAAAGCAACACTCTCTCTCGAAGCATATGATCTATACCTTTTCTCCCCCTTTGGCAACAAGTTACCAAAAAGTTCATAAAAATGCATAGTGCTAGATCAACTCTCAGGCTTGGTCTTCAGGTGGTGGTGTAGATAACACGCCAAGGACGAAGCCATCAGTTGATGTAGATGGAGCTGGTGGAGTAGGTGCTGGAGCTGGTGGCACTGAAGCTGTAGCTGGTGCAGATGAAGTTGCTCTGGTGTCTGGAACAGGCATTGCAGCAGATCTTTGTCCTCTGGGCACTCTAGCAAAAGCATCAGTGATAGACTTGCCCTTCTTCTCCTGCACTTCATCCTAAAGTTTCTCAACGACTGACTGGATCTCAGTGACCATCACATCTAAGTCATAGAACTTCTGCTCCACGATCCTCTCCAAGCTCTCCTAGTTTTGAGTCAGGGTAGCCAATCCCTTCTCAATCCTCAGAGTGGAGGCAATCAAGTAGCCAAGCTGTTCATGCGTGCTCTTCAGAAGATACTGAGATGCCTCTTCAGTGGTTGGCATCTTTGTAGCCTTTTCAGCCCTTGCCTTCTCCTTCTTGGCTTGTGCGTGCACAGAAGATGGTTCATTCTCATCCATCACCACAGTGTTGTCCTCAAAGTCTGGGTAGATGGGCATGTGTTTCTTGTCCAGGAGATATGTGCCAGTGCCCATCTTGGAGTTGATTAGCTCCTGGATCTGTGGGGCATACCCACAACTCCTCTTCTGATCTGCAGCTGTTCTCTTAATGGTTTCCACAATTAGGATCATGACTTTGAACTTTTGAGGCACATCAAATATGTGAAGGAAGTTAATTGCATGGCCTCTGATCATCTTGTGATCACCTGACTTTGGCAAGAGAGTGTGCCTGAGGATCCAGTTGATTGTTGGCAAGCCTGACATAAGGTAATGTACTGATCCAAACTTGTGTCTCTCAAGAGCAGCACCTGGGATCTCTTTGTACATGTGTGCCATGGTGTTGTGATCCTTCTTCTTGGCATAGACATCCAAGTCATCTTCACTCTCCTCAAGAGCATTGATCAATTTCGCCCATTCAGCAACCGTTGACTGGTACCTAGTACCTTCAGACATCCAGACAATTCTTCCATCTGGGTAGAAATGAGTTGTGGAGTAGAACTGCATGATGAGCTCATCATTCCACTTTGTGAGCTTATGAGACACAAACTCATCGACTCCACACGCCTTGAAGCTGTCATATACACTAGGGAAGTGATCCTCATGTTCCTCAATAAATGTCCAATCGACCCATCTCATGTCACACACTACGGGCTTCTTGTCAAGTAAGATGGTCTCATAGAAGTCCTGTTGTTCCTTTGTATGGAACTTATAGTCCACAGCAGTCCTTCTCCTGGTGGCATATGGATCAGACTCTCTCCATAGCCTTAGACCAAAATCCTTCCTGATTTTCATGTTCTCTGCAACTGGATGAGCATCATTGTGGTCTGGAATTTTGGGCTTCAACTTCCTTAACATGATAGAATCATCTTCTTCTTTAGCAGCTTGAGGCATTGGGGCCTTGTTCTTCTCCTCAGCAGGGATGTTCCTGGTGCTCCTCTTTGGTTTTGGCTTTGGAGCTAGAGAAGCAGTCTTAGGACCAGTCTTAGGCTTAGATGGAACAACCCCTGCCCTTATAGCATCTCCCATAAGCTTTTGAGCTTTGGGTGCTCGTGCTGCATCCTCTTCCTCTTCCTCTTCTTCAGAGTCTTTCATTATTGAAGATCTCCCAAGCACTCTGGCAGTGGTCTTCTTGACCCTTTCCTTTCTTTTCTTTTCTGCCACAACCCGCTCTTTGGGTGCAGATCCCAAAGTCTCTTGAGTGGATGTTCTGGCTTTTTACATGGGAGCTCTCTTGGCAGGAACCTTTTGCTTCATCCTTGGCTTAGTGGCAGCAGCTGTGCCATATTCCTTTTTCAGGACTTTCCTCTTTGAGGTGGCCTCTTCCTCAGTAGCCACATAGTCCTCATCCTCAGAATCTGAGGTTTTCTTCTTTCTAGTCCTGGTGGCTGCCTTAGGCAAGTTGCTGGGGGTACTTCTGCTTCCTTCATCAAAGCTGCTAGAGGGACTAGTGCCCTCACTCAAGTTCACTTGCTCCTCAGACTTGTTCTGACTGTCACTCTGATCTGACATGATGCAAACACTGACAGCAGACCCTGTGAATGGATTATAGATGAGGTAGAGTGGATGAGAATCACAAAGTGCAGAGGTTTTTGCAAAAGAATGAGTTAGAAACTTAGTTTTAGTTTTTCACAGAAAGCATTTCGGATCTACCGATTTGCAAACTCAGTGATACCGAAGCAGCTTTTGGAACCTAAACTAGTGAACTCGGTCAGACCGAGTCACTGTTCGGTGGCACCGAGACTGCTAGGGTTTCACAAAGTGCTGAACTCGGTCACACCGATTTGCAATTCTCGGTCAGACCGAGAATCACATGTGCAATGGCCTTAGCCAAATCGGTGGAACCGATTTCAACAACTCGGTCGGTCCGAGATGGTTTCGGCAGAAACCTAACCCTAAATTTTCAATCCACGACTAAACTACAGAGTGATTTCGATGGATAGAGTGATCTCAATCATGGCAAGATACATGGCAAAACAATGTGCTGGGAAATCAGAGTGAGAACATCACAAAGATCAAGTCCATACCCTAGTTCTGTTGGGGAACGTAGTAATTTCAAAAAAGTTCCTACGCACACGCAAGATCATGGTGATGCATGGCAACGAGAGGGGAGAGTGTGATCTATGTACCCTTGTAGACCGACAGCGGAAGCGTTAGCACAACGCGGTTGATGTGGTCATACGTCTTCACGGCCCGACCGATCAAGCACCGAAACTACGGCACCTCCAAGTTTTAGCACATGTTTAGCTCGATGACGATCCCCGGACTCCGATCCAGCAAAGTGTCGGGGAAGAGTTCCGTCAGCACGACGGCGTGGTGACGATCTTGATGTACTACCGTCGCAGGGCTTCGCCTAAGCACCGCTACAATATTATCGAGGATTATGGTGGAAGGGGGCACCACACACGGCTAAGAATATGATCACGTGTACCAACTTGTGTGTCTAGGGGTGCCCCCTGCCCCCGTATATAAAGGAGCAAGGGGAGGAGGCCGGCCAGCCCCTATTGGCGCGCCAGGAGGAGTCCTCCTCCTAGTAGGAGTAGGACTCCTACTAGGAGGGGGAAGGAAGTGGGGAGGGAGAAGGAAAGGGGGGCACCACCCCCCTCTCCTAGTCCAATTCGGACCAGGGGGAGGAGGCGCGCGGCCCACCCTGGCTGCCCCTCTCTCTCTCCACTAAGGCCCATATGGCCCATTACTTCTCCCGATAGGGTTCCAGTAACCCTCCGGCTCTTCAGTTTTCTCCGAAATCACCCGGAACACTTCCGGTGTCCGAATATAGCCGTCCAATATATCAATCTTTATGTCTCGACCATTTCGAGACTCCTCGTTATGTCCATGATCACATCCGGGACTCCGAACTAACTTCGGTACATCAAAACTCATAAACTCATAATATAACTGTCATTGAAACCTTAAGCGTGCGGACCCTACAGGTTCGAGAACAATGTAGACATGATCGAGACACGTCTCCGGTCAATAACCAATAGCGGAACCTGGAGCTCATATTGGCACCCACATATTCTACGAAGATCTTTATCGGTCAGACCGCGATAACAACATACGTTGTTCCCTTTGTCATCGGTATGTTACTTGCCCGAGATTCGATCGTCGGTATCTCAATACCTAGTTCAATCTCGTTACCGGCAAGTCTCTTTACTCGTTCCGTAATACATCATCTCGCAACTAACTCATTAGTTGCAATGCTTGCAAGGCTTATGTGATGTGCATTACCGAGAGGGCCGGAGATACCTCTCCGACAATCGGAGTGACAAATCCTAATCTCGAAATACGCCAACCCAACATGTACCTTTGGAGACACCTGTAGAGCTCCTTTATAATCACCCAGTTACGTTGTGACGTTTGGTAGCACACAAAGTGTTCCTCCGGCAAACGGGAGTTGCATAATCTCATAGTCATAGGAACATGTATAAGTCATGAAGAAAGCAATAGCAACATACTAAACGATCGGGTGCCAAGCTAATGGAATGGGTCATGTCAATCACATCATTCTCCTAATAATGTGATCCCGTTAATCAAATGACAACACATGTCTATGGTTAGGAAACATAACCATCTTTGATTAATGAGCTAGTCAAGTAGAGGCATACTAGTGACGTTTCCTTTGTCTATGTATTCACACAAGTATTATGTTTCCGGATAATACAATTCTAGCATGAATAATAAACATTTATCATGATATAAGGAAATGAAATAATAACATTATTATTGCCTCTAGGGCATATTTCCTTCAGTCTCCCACTTGCACTAGAGTCAATAATCTAGATTACACAGTAATGATTCTAACACCCATGGAGCTTTGGTGCTGATCATGTTTTGCTCGTGGAAGAGGCTTAGTCAACGGGTCTGCTACATTCAGATCCGTATGTATCTTGCAAATCTCTATGTCTCCCACCTGGACTAGATCCCGGATGGAATTGAAGTGTCTCTTGATGTGCTTGGTTCTCTTGTGAAATCTGGATTCCTTTGCCAAGGCAATTGCACCAGTATTGTCACAAAAGATTTTCATTGGACACGATGCACTAGGTATGACACCTAGATCGGATATGAACTCCTTCATCCAGACTCCTTCGTTTTCTGCTTCCGAAGCAGCTATGTACTCCGCTTCACATGTAGATCCCGCCACAACGCTTTGTTTAGAACTGCACCAACTGACAGCTCCACCGTTTAATGTAAACACGTATCCGCTTTGCGATTTAGAATCGTCCGGATCAGTGTCAAAGCTTGCATCAACGTAACCATTTACGATGAGCTCTTTGTCACCTCCATATATGAGAAACATATCCTTAGTCCTTTTCAGGTATTTCAGGATGTTCTTGACCGCTGTCCAGTGATCCACTCCTGGATTACTTTGGTACCTGCCTGCTAGACTTATAGCAAGACACACATCAGGTCTGGTACACGGCATTGCATACATGATAGAGCCTATGGCTGAAGCATAGGGAACATCTTTCATTTTCTCTCTATCTTCTGCATTGGTCGGGCATTGAGTCTTACTCAATTTCACACCTTGTAACACAGGCAAGAATCCTTTCTTTGCTTGATCCATTTTGAACTTTTTCAAAACTTTGTCAAGGTATGTGCTTTGTGAAAGTCCAATTAAGCGTCTTGATTTGTCTCTATAGATCTTAATGCCCAATATGTAAGCAGCTTTACCGAGGTCTTTCATTGAAAAACTCTTATTTAAGTATCCCTTTATGCTATCCAGAAATTCTATATCATTTCCGATTAGTAATATGTCATCTACATATAATATCAGAAATGCTACAGAGCTCCCACTCACTTTCTTGTAAATACAGGCTTCTCCAAAAGTCTGTACAAAACCAAATGCTTTGATCACACTATCAAAGCGTTTATTCCAACTTCGAGAGGCTTGCACCAGTCCATAAATGGATCGCTGGAGCTTGCACACTTTGTTAGCTCCCTTTGGATCGACAAAACCTTCCGGTTGCATCATATACAACTCTTCTTGCAGAAATCCATTCAGGAATGCAGTTTTGACATCCATCTGCCAAATTTCATAATCATAAAATGCGGCAATTGCTAACATGATTCGGATAGACTTAAGCATCGCTACGGGTGAGAAGGTCTCATCATAGTCAATCCCTTGAATTTGTCGAAAACCTTTTGCGACAAGTCGAGCTTTGTAGACAGTAACATTACCGTCGCGTCAGTCTTCTTCTTAAAGATCCATTTATTCTCAATTGCTTGCCGATCATTGGGCAAGTCAACCAAAGTCCATACTTTGTTCTCATACATGGATCCCATCTCAGATTTCATGGCTTCAAGCCATTTTGCGGAATCTGGGCTCACCATCGCTTCTCCATAGTTCGTAGGTTCATCATGATCTAGTAGCATGACTTCAAGAACAGGATTACCGTACCACTCTGGTGCGGATCTTACTCTGGTTGATCTACGAGGTTTAGTAGTATCTTGTTCTGAAGCTTCATGATCATCATCATTAGCTTCCTCACTAATTGGTGTAGGTGTCACAGAAACTGGTTTCTGTGATGTACTACTTTCCAATAAGGGAGCAGGTACAGTTACCTCATCAAGTTCTACTTTCCTCCCACTCACTTCTTTCGAGAGAAACTCCTTCTCTAGAAAGTTTCCGAATTTAGCAACAAAAGTTTTGCCTTCGGATCTGTGATAGAAGGTGTATCCAATAGTTTCCTTTGGATATCCTATGAAGACACATTTCTCCGATTTGGGTTCGAGCTTATCAGGTTGAAGCTTTTTCACATAAGCATCGCAACCCCAAACTTTCAGAAACGACAACTTTGGTTTCTTGCCAAACCATACTTCATAAGGCGTTGTCTCAACGGATTTTGATGGTGCCCTATTTAATGTGAATGCGGCCGTCTCTAGAGCATAACCCCAAAACGATAGCGGTAAATCAGTAAGAGACATCATAGATCGCACCATATCTAGTAAAGTACGATTACGACGTTCGGACACACCATTACGCTGTGGTGTTCCGGGTGGCGTGAGTTGCGAAACTATTCCGCATTGTTTCAAATGTACACCAAACTCGTAACTCAAATATTCTCCTCCACGATCAGATCACAGGAATTTTATTTTCTTGTTACGATGATTTTCAACTTCACTCTGAAATTCTTTGAACTTTTCAAATGTTTCAGACTTATGTTTCATTAAGTAGATATACCCATATCTGCTTAAGTCATCTGTGAAGGTGAGAAAATAACGATATCCGCCACAAGCCTCAACATTCATCGGACCACATACATCTGTATGTATGATTTCCAACAAATCTGTTGCTCTATCCATAGTACCGGAGAACGGTGTTTTTGTCATCTTACCCATAAGGCACGGTTCGTAAGTACCAAGTGATTCATAATCAAGTGGTTCCAAAAACCCATCAGTATGGAGTTTCTTCATGCGCTTTACACCGATATGACCCAAACGGAAGTGCCACAAATAAGTTGCACTATCATTATCAACTCTGCATCTTTTGGCTTCAACATTATGAATATGTGTGTCACTACTATCGAGATTTAATAAGAATAGACCACTCTTTAAGGGTGCATGACCATAAAAGATATTACTCATATAAATAGAACAACCATTATTCTCTGATTTAAGTGAATAACCGTCTCGTATGAAACAAGATCCAGATATAATGTTCATGCTTAACGCTGGCACCAAATAACAATTATTTAGGTCTAATACTAATCCCGAAGGTAGATGTAGAGGTAGCGTGCCGACCGCGATCACATCGACTTTGGAACCATTTCCCACGAGCATCGTCACCTCGCCCTTAGCCAATCTTCGCTTAATCCGTAGTCCCTGTTTCGAGTTGCAAATGTTAGCAACAGAACCAGTATCAAATACCCAGGTGCTACTGTGAGCATTATTAAGGTGCACATCAATAACATGTATATCACATATACCTTTGTTCACCTTGCCATCCTTCTTATCTGCCAAATACTTGGGGCAGTTCCGCTTCCAGTGACCAGTCTGCTTGCAGTAGAAGCACTCAGTTTCAGGCTTAGGTCCAGGTTTGGGTTTCTTCTCTTGAGTAGCAACTTGCTTGCTGTTCTTTTTGAAGTTCCCCTTCTTCTTCCCTTTGCCCTTTTTCTTGAAACTAGTGGTCTTATTGACCATCAACACTTGATGCTCCTTCTTGATTTCTACCTCCGCAGCTTTCAGCATTGCGAAGAGCTCGGGAATAGTCTTATTCATCCCTTGCATATTATAGTTCATCACGAAGCTCTTGTAGCTTGGTGGCAGTGATTGGAGAATTCTGTCAATGACGTAATCATTTGGAAGATTAACTCCCAATTGAATCAAGTGATTATTATACCCAGACATTTTGAGTATATGCTCACTGACAGAACTGTTCTCCTCCATCTTGCAGCTATAGAACTTATTGGAAGACTTCATTATCTCTCAATCCGGGCATTGCTTGATATTAACTTCAACTCCTGGAACATCTCATATGCTCATGACGTTCAAACGTCGTTGAAGTACCGATTCTAAGCTTAAGCATGGCACACTGAACTATCGAGTAGTCATCAGCTTTGCTCTGCAGACGTTCATAACATCTGGTGTTGCTCCAGCAGCAGGCCTGGCACCCAGCGGTGCTTCCAGGACGTAATTCTTCTGTGCAAGCAATGAGGATAATCCTCAAGTTACGGACCCAAGCCGTGTAATTGCTACCATTCATCTTTCAACTTTGCTTTCTCAAGGAACGCATTAAAATTCAACGGAACAACAGCACGAGCCATCTATCTACAATCAAACATAAACAAGCAAGATACTATCAGGTACTAAGTTCATGATAAATTTAAGTTCAATTAATCAAATTACTTAAGAACTCCCACTTAGATAGACATCCCTCTAATCCTCTAAGTGATCACGTGATCCAAATCAACTAAACCATGTCCGATCATCACGTGAGATGGAGTAGTTTCATTGGTGAACATCACTATGTTGATCATATCTACTATATAATTCACGCTCGACCTTTCGGTCTCCGTGTTCCGAGGCCATATCTGTATATGCTTGGCTCGTCAAGTATAACCTGAGTATTCCGCGTGTGCAACTGTTTTGCACCCGTTGTATTTGAACGTAGAGCCTATCACACCCGATCATCACGTGGTGTCTCAGCACGAAGAACTTTCGCAACGGTGCATACTCAGGGAGAACACTTCTTGATAATTAGTGAGAGATCATCTTATAATGCTACCGTCAATCAAAGCAAGATAAGATGCATAAAAGATAAACATCACATGCAATCAATATAAGTGATATGATATGTCCATCATCATCTTGTGCATGTGATCTCCATCTTCGAAGCACCGTCATGATCACCATCGTCACCGGCGCGACACCTTGATCTCCATCGTAGCATCGTTGTCGTCTCGCCAATCTTATGCTTCCACGACTATCGCTACCGCTTAGTGATAAAGTAAAGCATTACATCGCGATTGCATTGCATACAATAAAGCGACAACCATATGGCTCCTGCCAGTTGCCGATAACTCGGTTACAAAACATGATCATCTCATACAATAAAATTTAGCATCATGTCTTGACCATATCACATCACAACATGCCCTGCAAAAACAAGTTAGACGTCCTCTACTTTGTTGTTGCAAGTTTTACGTGGCTGCTACGGGCTTAAGCAAGAACCAATCTCACCTACGCATCAAAACCACAACGATAGTTTCTCAAGTTGATGCCGTTTTTACCTTCGCAAGGACCGGGCGTCGCCACACTTGGTTCAACTAAAGTTGGAGAAACAGTCACCCGCAAGCCACCTATGTGCAAAGCACGTCGGGAGAACCGGTCTCACGTAAGCATACGCGTAATGTCGGTCCGGGCCACTTCATCCAACAATACCGCCGAACCAAAGTATGACATGCTGGTAGGCAGTATGACTTATATCGCCCACAACTCAATTGTGTTCTACTCGTGCATATAACATCAAACCAGAAAACCTGGCTCGGATGCCACTGTTGGGGAACGTAGTAATTTCAAAAAATTTCCTACGCACACGCAAGATCATGGTGATGCATAGCAACGAGAGGGGAGAGTGTTGTCTAAGTACCCTCGTAGACCGCAATGGAAGCGTTGACGCAACGTAGAGGAAGTAGTCGTACGTCTTCGATCCGACCGATCCAAGCACCGTTACTCCGGCACCTCCGAGTTCTTAGCACACGTACAGCTCGATGACGCTCCCCGGGCTCCGATCCAACAAAGCTTCGGGGATGAGTTCTGTCAGCACAACGGCGTGGTGACGATGATGATGTTCTACCGACGCAGGGCTTCGCCTAAGCACTACAACGATATGATCGAGGTGGAATATGATGGCAGAGGGCACCACACACGGCTAAGGAACGATCACGTGGATTAACTTGTGTGTCTAGGGGTGCCCCCTTCCCCCGTATATAAAGGATCCAAGGAGGGGTGCGGCCGGCCCTATGGAGGCGCGCAGGAGGAGTCCTACTCCTACCGGGAGTAGGACTCCCCTCCCGTTCCTTGTCCAACTAGGAGAGGTGGAGGGAAAATAGGAAAGGGGGGCGCCGCCCCTCCCTCCTTGTCCAATTCGGACTAGGGGGAGAGGGGGCGCGGCCTGCACTGGCAGCCCCTTCCTCTTCTCCACTTTAGGCCCATGAGGCCCATTAACCCCCCGGGGGGTTCCGGTAACCCCCCGGTGCTCCGATTTTATCCGATACTTCTCCGGAACGCTTCCGGTGTCCGAATATAGTCATCCAATATATCAATCTTTATGTCTCGACCATTTCGAGACTCCTCGTCATGTCCGTGATCACATCCGGGACTCCGAACTAACTTCGGTACATCAAAATGCATAAACTCATAATAACTGTCATCGTAACGTTAAGCGTGCGGACCCTACGGTTCGAGAACAATGTAGACATGACTGAGAAATATCTCCGGTCAATAACCAATAGCGGGACCTGGATGCCCATATTGGCTCCTACATATTCTACGAAGATCTTTATTGGTCAGACCGCATAACAACATACGTTGTTCCCTTTGTCATCGGTATGTTACTTGCCCGAGATTCGATCGTCGGTATCCAATACCTA